>NC_135857.1:35150011-35197511 GCF_031162955.1 Sander vitreus | reverse complement strand
ACAGTTTCCATCGGAGCCTGCTGTGTGTTACCTATCTCTGGCTGTGTGTGTGTGTGTGTGTGTTATCTATCTCTGGCTGTGTGTGTGTGTGTGTTACCTATCGCTGGCTGTATGTGTGTGTGACCTATCTCTAGCTCTGTGTGTGCGTGTTACCTATCTCTGGCTGTGTGTGTGTGTGTTACCTATCTCTGGCTGTGTGTGTGTGTGTGTGTGTTACCTATCTCTGGCTGTGTGTGTGTGTGTGTGTGTGTGTGTTACCTATCTCTGGCTGTGTGTGCGTGTTACCTATCTCTAGCTGTGTGTGTGTGTTACCTATCTCTGGCTGTGTGTGTGTGTGTGTGTGTGTTACCTATCTCTGGCTGTGTGTGTGTGTGTTACCTATCTCTAGCTGTGTGTGTGTGTGTTACCTATCTCTGGCTGTGTGTGTGTGTGTTACCTATCTCTGGCTGTGTGTGTGTGTTACCTATCTCTGGCTGTGTGTGTGTGTGTGTGTCTGTGTGTGTGTGTGTGTGTGTGTGTGTGTGTGTTACCTATCTCTGGCTGTGTGTGTGTGTGCTATGCTGTGTGTGTGTGTGTTACCCTATCTCTGGCTGTGTGTGTGTGTTACCCTATCTCTGGCTGTGTGTGTGTGTGTTACCTATCTCTAGCTGTGTGTGTGTGTGTGTGTGTTTTACCTATCTCTGGCTGTGTGTGTGTGTGTGTGTGTGTGTTACCTATCTCTGGCTGTGTGTGTGTGTTACCTATCTCTGTGTGTGTGTGTGTGTGTGTGTTACCTATCTCTGGCTGTGTGTGTGTGTGTGTGCATTACCTATCTCTAGCTGTGTGTGTGTGTGTGTGTGTGTGTTACCTATCGCTGGCTGTATGTGTGTGTGTGTGTGTGTGTGTGTGTGTGTGTGTGTGTGTTACCTATCTCTAGCTGTGTGTGTGTGTTACCCTATATCTAGCTGTGTGTGTGTGTGTGGGTGTGTGTTACCTATCTCTAGCTGTGTGTGTGTGTGTGTGTGTGTTACCTATCTCTAGCTGTGTGTGTGTGTGTGTGTGTTACCTATCTCTAGCTGTGTGTGTGTGTGTGTGTGGGTGGGTGTGTGTTACCTATCTCTAGCTGTGTGTGTGTGTGTGTTACCTATCTCTAGCTGTGTGTGTGTGTGTGTGTTACCTATCTCTAGCTGTGTGTGTGTGTGTGTGTTACCTATCTCTAGCTGTGTGTGTGTGTGTGTGTGTGTGTGTGTTACCTATCTCTAGCTGTGTGTGTGTGTGTGTTACCTATCTCTAGCTGTGTGTGTGTGTGTGTGTGTGTTACCTATCTCCGTCCCGGCGCTGCAGCCTCCGTGTCCGTCCACGTCGTCCAGGCTGAGGATCTTGAAGGAGGTGAGCGGCGTGGAGCCCGGCTGCGTGGAGATCATCCCTCTGAAGCGAGTCACCGTCCACGTCCGCACGTGGTTGTTGTCGGCACAAACTGACAGGAGACAGACATGAACAACTTCAGTCGTCCAGACCAGATTCAGAAACCTCTGTCGGTAAGGGCCGACGCCAAAATCATCAGACAGATTCAAGGAATGGCGAGACACTCGGTTGTGACCAAGTCACAAACTAGCTCTGTGTAACCATGGATACAGCATTGGAGGCAGAGCCAACAAAAAAATTTATCTACAGATTTGCGGGGCCTGGCTGTAATTCGCGTCATGTCCCGCCTCCTGCACGCTCTAGCCGGGCTCCAACCCCTCGCCTAAACCAAGCAGAGTATGTTCCAGGAAGTGAGAATGCGTCTGACTCGGACAATGACCTGGATGATTGTGAATAACTTGAAACATGAAAGCAGATCATGAAGTTAGCACCCCTGAGTAAGAAAGTGTGAGAAAACACTGTTCACAAACTGCTCCAAACAGCTCTATTGTAGTCCAGCCTTTACTTCAGAGACAAACGTGGTCACTTTGGAACACATGTTATAATGCTTGCCTAGCTGCTAGCATGGCACGCCCTCATACTCTGCTTCTGACTGGCTAGTAGTCCTTACCTAGCTACTGTCAGGGCACGCCCTCATACTCTGCTTCTGACTGGCTAGTAGTCCTTACCTAGGTACTGTCAGGACACGCCCTCATACTCTGCTTCTGACTGGCTAGTAGTCCTTACCTAGGTACTGTCAGGGCACGCCCTCATACTCTGCTTCTGACTGGCTAGTAGTCCTTACCTAGGTACTGTCAGGGCACGCCCTCATACTCTGCTTCTGACTGGCTAGTAGTCCTTACCTAGGTACTGTCAGGGCACGCCCTCATACTCTGCTTCTGACTGGCTAGTAGTCCTTACCTAGGTACTGTCAGGACACGCCCTCATACTCTGCTTCTGACTGGCTAGTAGTCCTTACCTAGGTACTGTCAGGACACGCCCTCATACTCTGCTTCTGACTGGCTAGTAGTCCTTACCTAGGTACTGTCAGGACACGCCCTCATACTCTGCTTCTGACTGGCTAGTAGAGGTGTTGAAATGAATCAGATAATTGATGCATCGGGATGCAGACATGGACGATGCTGCATCGATGCAGTGGCCCACCATAATCGATTATAACGCAATGACGTTTCCGGCCGCGGCTTAAACATTCAAATGAAAAATGACATTCTCAGTAGCCTAACCCGTTTCACACACAGAGACAGAAGGAGACAGGCAGACATGCACACAGACAGACACACAGACAGACACACAAACAAACAAACACAGACACACACAGGCAAAACGGCTGAGCGGAGACACGGGAGAGTGGAGAGAATCACAAATCGAGAAGAGGAAAGAAAACACTGAGAAACATCGAGAGACGCTAGAATAGTTAGCTTGGAGAAGATCTAAGTGGAATAACGAAGCTGAAGAGGTGTAGCTACACTACGGCACGTTTCCGGTCAAACAGCAGTGGTTTAGAACAAACGTTGTGCTAGTGTGCCTGGCTAAAGTTGGAGCTAACGGACTAGCTAAAGTGGGAGCTAACGGACTAGCTAAAGTGGGAGCTAACAAACTAGCTAAAGTTGGAGCTAACGGACTAGCTACAGTTGGAGCTAACGGACTAGCTACAGTTGGAGCTAACGGACTAGCTACAGTTGGAGCTAACAAACTAGCTAAAGACTAGCTACAGTTGGAGCTAAGGGACTAGCTAAAGTTGGAGCTAACGGACCAACTAAAGGACTAGCTAAAGTTGGAGCTAACAGACTAGCTAACGGACTAGCTAAAGTTGGAGCTAACGGACTAGCTAAAGTTGGAGCTAACGGACTAGCTAAAGTTGGAGCTAACGGACTAGCTAAAGTTGGAGCTAACGGGACTAGCTAAAGTTGGAGCTAACGGACTAGCTAAAGGACTAGCTAAAGTTGGAGCTAACAGACTAGCTAAAGTTGGAGCTAACAGACTAGCTAAAGTTGGAGCTAACGGACTAGCTAAAGGACTAGCTAAAGTTGGAGCTAACGGACTAGCTAAAGTTGGAGCTAACAAAGTAGCTAAAGTTGGAGCTAACGGACTAGCTACAGTTGGAGCTAATGGCGGAGAGTTTCTGATTCGGAGGACGCTGATTTTGGACCAGAGAGGACGACAGCGTGTTTCCCTGCTGAAGAGGACTTTGCCGTAGAGGGTGACTGGTTATCGTTTTCGAGCTGTGTTTCTTGGACTAACAGCTAACTGTAAGTTGGATTTCTGTGTGTTGGCTTCACTGAAGATAACGTCCTGCTGCACGTCCACACGAGCTACCATCAGGTCCGCAACTTTGGTTTTTCTCTTGTGTGTGTGTGTGTGTGTGTGTGTGTGAGTGAGTGAGTGAGTGAGAGAGAGAGAGAGAGAGAGAGAGTGTGTGTGTGTGTGTGTGTGAGTGTCTGTGTGTGTCTGTCTGTGTGTGTGTGTGTCTGTGTGTCTGGGGGTGTGTGTGTGTGTGTGTGTGTGTGTGTGTGGGGGGGTGTGTGTGAGTGAGAGAGTGTGTGTGTGTGTGTCTGCGTGTGTGTGTGTCTGTGACTGTGTGTGTGTCTGTGTGTATGTGTGTCTGTCTGTGTGTGTGTCTGCGTGTGTGTGTGTGTCTGTGTGTGTGTGTCTGTGTGTGTGTGTGTGTGTCTGTCTGTGTGTGTCTGTGTCTGCGTGTGTGTGTGTCTGTGTGTGTGTGTGTGTGTCTGTGTGTATGTGTGTCTGTCTGTGTGTGTCTGTCTGTGTGTGTCTGTGTCTGTGTGTGTGTGTGTGTGTGTCTGTGTGTGTGTGTGTGTGTGTGTGTCTGTGTGTGTTCTCATTGAAACTGCTGTAAGGAGGAATCATTGTGTGTAGCTGGAGTGTTTTAGGTGGGAACTGATAGAGAAACGGGTAAAGGGGTAGTTGTGTGTAATATCATTTGAAGAAATACTGCAGTTAGCATATTTGAAGGGTGTGATTTGTGTTATGTTATTCAATCTAACGGCTAAATATTATTTGTACATTTATGTTATTGTTCAGTAAACAATACCTTTTCTACCTACAATACCTTTGTGGTAGCTACCTTAAAGAAACAAACCCAAACACTCATCATTCCAGTCTAAAAGGTACTTATTGCAGCTTGGATATTGCAATACATCGCAGAATATTGCAAGATGTCCCAGAGTTGCTATGAGAGCGGTACCTGAGATGAGGTGTTTCTCCGACAGCATGATCTTGGTGACGGGGCTGCGGTGCACGGAGAAGGTCTGGAAGAGCTGCGGCCCCGAGCCCACCGTCTCCGGGTGCTGAACGATGACTCGGACCGTCCCGGAGCTGGTCCCGTACGCAATCTCGATCCAGTTCCCGCTGTCGCCTGAGCACACAAACAGCACATTCCAGGTTAAACACCGATGTCATGTGGCCGCTTTGAGCATCACAGGAAAGGTGCTGACACACCAACTAGACGGCTGACCGTCGGCAGAAAAGCCAGTCGGACTGATCAGTCGGGTCCCCGAGGTCCAAAAAAAATGCCTCAAAACACACTGAGGGGACGCCGACTTGAGCGTACGCTCTGCGCGTGCGCGAAACGTAATACGCCTCCATAGCAGCAGGCGGCGCTCCTCTGTATTGTTTCCCAGAAAATGAAAACCGGCAGCTGATTGGACGAACGCGTCACGTGGGTCTGGCTTCTCCAGGAAATTCACAGCCAGACTGTCATGGCGTCTCGTTCAGAATACCATCTCATATTGTCCTAAAACAGTTCACGGAAACGTGTCTCTGAAAACATCTGAAGAGAGAAAGCCGTGACAAAGGTCAGTTTAAAAGACTTTCGTCAGATTTTGAGAGGCTCATCCGCCTCACTCATCACTCTACGGTGAGTCCCGACTGCCCCGTCTCCGACTGAGCATGTTGGATCGGCCAAAATGAGGGCCGACGGCCCCTCGGACGGACGACGGCACGGAACACACCAAACAGACTCGAGTCACGACCTCGCCAGACTGTCCGACGGCCGATAATCGGCTCGGTGCGTCAGCTCTCTAGGAGCCGATTTCATTTGTCCACTGGCGTCACTAGTGTGCTTTTGAGTGACGTCTATTTATAGGTAGGAACCTTTCAGCACGTACAAAGAGTTTTGGACCGCATCAAATCGCGACGCAACGCACATGTGGATGTGTAAATGTTTGTTGATGGAGCTTGATGGGCACATGGATTCTTGCACGTTCATATGAAGAACATTGTGATCAATGAATGTCCGTCAAGGCGCAACGATGACTATTGGAGTCAGTGATTACGGAGCGGTGTAAGGTAGACGAGAGCGCGTCAGCTAGTTCACCAGCCGTAGACCGTCAGGTTCAAGTCCGTATGGTCCCTCAGTGGCTTTACGTTTTTAGGCTTAGCCATTATAATCACGTTTCATACACTTACACTTCAAAGCTATAGTGCGTCGTTTCTGTCTCCCCAACGAGGAATTCTGAGTAATGACAGCAGAACTGTCGGCGCGTCCACATGATACAAGCCTTCCGTGACCTACCTCCTTTCCTTTCTTTCGTCTTCTTTCCTTCTTTCCCCATCCTTCCTTATTTATTCTTCCTTTACTTCCCTTCTATCCTGCCTTCCTTCCCTCTTGTTCCCATCCTTACCTCCTTTCTTTCACCCTTCCTTCTCTTCTTCTAGCTTTGACAGCCAGGTTTAAACAGCAGCAGCATTACTAGGAAGGTAAGAAAGGCAGCAGTATTTGGTATAGGAAGTGTTGTAGTTGCGTACTGGTTTTGGGAGTTAGGTAGACGCTGAGAGCGGTGATGGCGTCTTCGGTCGGGTCTCTGTACAGCTCCGTCACCAGCAGATCGTTATCCTTCATCCTCAGAGGAAACTTCTGCACATCTGGCAAACAGACAGCAGACACAGCAGTGAGCCTCTGTTCAGACCAGGGCCAGTACAGGAAACCAAAACCCAACAGAAGCCGAAAACATCACGTCAATTAAACCTTTCAGTCAAACTAAAATGCCGGGTACATTTTTTTTTAGCTATAATATTCACAACTGGAAAACGGAGACAGGATGAACTGTGTGTGTGGTGTGATACAGATGTGTGGGGGGGTGTGTGTGTGTGTGTGATACAGGTGTGTGGGGGTGTGTGTGTGTGAGATACAGGTGTGTGTGTGCGATACAGGTGTGTGTGTGTGTGTGTGTGTGTGCGATATAGGTGTGTGTGTGTGTGTGTGATGTGTAATACAGGTGTGTGTGTGTGTGCGATATAGGTGTGTGTGTGTGTGTGCGATACAGGTGTGTGTGTGTGTGTGAGATACAGGTGTGTGTGTGTGTGTGTGTGTGTGAGATACAGGTGTGTGTGTGTGTGTGTGTGTGCAATACAGGTGTGTGTGTGTGTGTGTGTGTGTGTGAGATACAGGTGTGTGTGTGTGTGTGTGTGCAATACAGGTGTGTGTGTGTGTGCGATATAGGTGTGTGTGTGTGTGTGCGATACAGGTGTGTGTGTGTGTGTGCGATACAGGTGTGTGTGTGTGATACAGGTGTGTGTGTGTGATACAGGTGTGTGTGTGTGATACAGGTGTGTGTGATACAGGTGTGTGTGTGTGTGTGTGTGTGATACAGGTGTGTGTGTGTGCATGTGTATATGTGTGCATGTGTATGTGGTGTGATACAGGTGTGTGTGTGTGTGTGTGTGTGTGATACAGATGTGTGTGTGTGTGTGTGATACAGGTGTGTGTGTGTGTGTGATACAGGTGTGTGTGTGTGATACAGGTGTGTGTGTGTGGTGTGATACAGGTGTGTGTGTGTGCATGTGTATATGTGTGCATGTGTGCATGTGTGTGTGATACAGGTGTGTGTGTGTGTATGTGCATGTGCGTGTGCATCCGTGCGTGTGTGTGTGTGGATGCGTGTCTGTGTCCGTGTGTGCATCCGTGCGTGCGTGTGTGCGGATGCGTGTGTGTATGTGCGTGTTTGTATGTGTGTGTATGTGTGCGTGTAAGTGTGTCTCACCGATGTAATAGATGGATCCGTTGTTGCAGCCCAGGATGAGGAAGGAGCCGGCGGTGTCGTAGCTGCTGATGGGAACCACGTCCTGATTCTACCCCCCACACACACACACACACACACACACACACACACACTATTATTAAAACTAACTAACTGGAAGCTGTTGATTATCTTTGATCAGTCTTTGATCAGGAGGCGGCCCGACTGGTCCTCACCCACCTGCCAGTGTTTGGTGACGGCGTTCCAAACGCCGACCTTCCCCGTGTGGCTGGTGGCGATCAGCTGGTTACCAACGAAGAAGAGGGCCTCCACCGGCACGTTCAGACTGAAGACGCCTGCGGGAGAAAGACACGGTGTCAGACGCAAGTGCCTTAAAGGAACATTCTTGTTAAAACATGTTATTATTCTAAGTGTCTGACAACATTATGGAAAGGATCCCTTCAGAGATAGACCTTTAAAACCTCTTTGAGACCTTTCTGTTTAACCAGAAACAGCTCTGAGGTCGCTAGCTCTAAACCCACCAGACTCCATTTAAATAATCAGTACTTTTAGCGTGTATAGAGCCAACATATTGTCACATTTAAATAGGTAAACTAGGTTTTTATTTCCACCAAAACTAGAGTTGTGGTGGTTGGTTAAAGTGCAAAGACGACCCAAAACAGCTTTTAATGGTTTTATTTAGTTTCTGTCGACTTTGAATGAAGTGTGTTTTACGATGCTTAAATTACTGTTTATTTACATGGAGTCTGGTGGGTTTAGCAAACGCAATTTCGTGGATGTGTGCGTCTGTGTCCGTCCGTGTGTGTGTGTGTGTGTGTGTGTGTGTGTGTGTGTGTGTGTGTGTGTGTGTGTGTGTGTGTGTGTGTGTGCTTGTGTGTCAGGCGCGTTTGGACCTTGGAGCATTGCTGTTATGATGGAGGATATGCACCGTAATATTTGTATTTGTGATCTTCTGCATGTGTGTGAAAGCACGCCCAGAAAGCACCTGAACACACCTCCCTGTAAGACCAGCACGCCCAGAAAGCACCTGAACACACCTCCCTGTAAGACCAGGCGCAGGTGCATCTGCTATTTAAACAACGCGGGCGCTGGACGGGAAATTGACAACTGCGTCGGTCTTAAACTAGCAAAGACTTGCGGCGGGCTTTGCGCTGCGCCGGGTGTGAGATAGGACCCGTAGTGTTTCTGGTAAAAGTGTCAAAGCCGTGAACATTTCTCCTCTTGAGGACTGATGAAGATTCATTACTGGTGGAAAGTCGCACCGATTTCGTTTCCGTTGCCGTCGGGGCAGATGGCCCACAGGATGATCTCCGTCCCCGAGGCGACGGCCACCATCTTGTCGTTGTCTCCCAGCGAGCCGGCCATCACCTTGGCGTTGAGCGCCACTCTGTCGATCACCCAGTCCAGACGGGGAGAGGTGAAGACCTGCTGCCACCCGGTGGACTCCTTCACCCTGAGAGACAGAGAGAGGGAGAGACAGAGAGAGACCGAGAGAGACAGAGAGAGAGAGAGAGAGAGAGACAGACAGAGAGAGACAGAGAGACAGAGAGAGAGAGACAGAGAGAGAGAGAGAGAGAGACACAGAGAGAGAGAGAGACAGAGAGAGACAAAGAGAGACAGAGAGAGACAAAGAGAGACAGAGAGAGACAGAGAGAGAGACAGAGAGAGTCAAATACATTTGTTGAGGGAAAAAAAACAGGAAGTCCCTAATAAAAGCATCCATTTGATAAGCAGTATTTCATCACTGCATATTAATACTTTATATCTCTGTATTCCTGTAAACTCAGTGGTTGTGTAGTAAACAATCCGGATGACAAAGTGTGCACCTGTAACTATCAACGGAAGTACATTCCCCCTCCTGTTCTCTTCCGGAAACAACAACAACAACAACAACAACCTCCGAGCTAGCGAGCTACACGCTGAAAATGTCAAAGTTCGAAGAACATTTGGACGGTGCAACAAGTCAGACCTGCTCCGTTCTTTCAGGGAACGAATGTGAAGATTTATAAAGAATATGTTTAGGTCATGTCCTCTCTAACTGGGAGGTTCTGGGACTGATTGGTGGGATTGCTGCGGAGATACACTGGTGAGAGCCAATGAGGTGTAACCATGTATCAGCTGATTTAAACATCTCACGTTACTGTATCGGGTCAACAGTTAGCTTCATGTAATATTGTCAAATGTTCCACCAGAAGCAGTTCTTTCCTGAGACTATTTAGCAGAGCCACCGTCGCTGCGTCTGGAGCTTAGCGCCGCCCAAGACCGTTGGGATTGGTTCATATAAAATGTAAACAACCCAGAGTTGTTGTTTTTTTTTGTTCCATCCCAGAATGCATCTGTGTGTGTAGCCAGACCTTCCTCCACAGCGCTGTAGAGGAAGGTCTGGACGTGTGACACTAACCTGTAGCAGACGACAAACTGTGCGTAGGCCACAGCTATCCAGTTGTGATGACCACAGATGATCCGAACCATGCCCGTATCAGACAACTGACCTACACACACACACACACACACACACACACACACACACAAAGACAGACACACACAAAGACACACACACACACACACACACACACACACAATTAGAAAGCTCTGTACTGGTCCCAGTCCCTTGACTAAGTGAATCCTGAGTGTGTGTTCACCTCCCGGCGTCCTCTCCTCCGTGCTGGCCCGGCCCAGGATCCCCGAGTTCCCCAGGTTGGGGGGCATGGTGTTGCTGCGTCTGACCGGCACTCTCTCTGCAGGCGCCACTCGGCCCGCCATGAACTGCGATCCCGCCACACTGTGCCGGTTACGCCGCTTCGCTGGGTACACTGGGGGGGGGGGACACAGACAGGAAGTGAGGACACAGAAGGGGAAACAGAACGAAGCTGCGTCTCCGTTGAGGGGGCGGATCCTCACAGGGAAAGAGTGACAGAAATGTGTATATATAGACAGATAGACAGTTAGACAGACAGATAGACAGACTGATAGACAGACTGATAGAGAGTAAGTCGGCGTGTTCCTTTAACTTAACCTAATTGTTGTGAAATCTTTCATTTCTCCAGTAACACGTGGAATAATCAAACTGGACGTTTGTGTATCCATTCATATTCTTTAAGAATCTCTCACGCTGTACCTGGAGGAGGCAGGTAGCCGTTGAACAACACGTTCCCACACGACGATCGGTCCAGCTCGTCACACAGCTGCAGCTTACGCACTGTCGACACAACCACAAACCGTCATATATCATCAATAACACAACAGAGCAGAGCAGTTATATTGAATACAGAGGGAGCTCGCACTGATATTATAAAAGGGATTTCAGAACATCTAAGGGGCTTAAAGGATCTCATTGTTCAAGGTAGAAATGGAAACTATAATGATAGAATAACAAAGTCCTCAGAACCAAAGTAAAGCCAGAGAAACAAATTCCAAAAATATTTAGTTTATATGCTTATTAGTCTATAGCAGTGTTTCTCAAATGGGGCTATGTGTCCCCCTAGGGGTACTGTGGAGGACTGCAGGGGGTATATGTCCCCCTAGGGGTACTGTGGAGGACTGCAGGGGGTACGTGTCCCCCTAGAGGTACTCTGGAGGACTGCAGGGGGTATATGTCCCCCTAGGGGTACTGTGGAGGACTGCAGGGGGTACGTGTCCCCCTAGAGGTACTCTGGAGGACTGTAGGGGGTACGTGTCCCCCTAGGGGTACTGTGGAGGACTGCAGGGGGTACTGTGGAGAAAGGTCTGGCAATGCGAGACTAGTCTCATCATGACTCTGCCATCGTGCCTCACCCAGCGGCGTGATGCCGTAGAACTCGGCCTCGTGCATGAGCATGTGCACGCTGATGGAGCGGGGGTACAGCTCTTTGGTCCGTAGGAAGTTGAGGATGGTGGCGAACAGAGAGGGGTCCCTGTCGATGAAGATCTGCAGTGACAGAGGAGATAACACACACACACACACACACGCAGACACACACACACATGCAGACACACACACACAGACACACACGCACACAGACACACACACACACGCAGACACACACACACACATGCAGACACACACATATACGCAGACACACACACAGACACACACGCACGTACACACACAGACACACACACACGCACATATACGCAGACACAGACACACACACAGTTATTACCACATACAGTATACACACACAGCAGAGTAAAGATGGTGATAACAACAATGGACGGATGTACGTATAAACACAGAGCCGATGTACTCACAGCTCCAGTTTCATCCTTCAGAGTTGAGATCCGACCGCTCAAAAGACTGAAACACAAACCATCCAGCTGTTAGCGAGCACAGATACACAGCAGCCATTTACATTTTAGTGTTGTGTGCCAGTAGTCAAGGCAAAGTTAAATCGCTCAAATTTTGAATGGAGTTTGGTGATGGCTGCATTAGCATCGTGTGTTTTTTCTCACCCACCTAGAGAAAAAGGAGTCAGGAACCCACATCAGTGTCTGCCTGGAGGTGCTGAACCTGGAAACAAACCGTATTAGTATAGATAGATAATGTAGATAGAGAAGGAGAGATACAGATATATAGATAGATAGAAAATAAGTCACGGAACCCAGCTAAGGATGCTAAATGTTTATCCACCACTTAGCCAAATGCTACATGGTTCCATTCTCGGTCAGAGTAACTTTTGCACACATGTAACGTTACGTTACACACTAGAAACTTACTGTACCCGCGAACAAGACGCATTGGCAAACATGTAACCTTATTTGACGTTTATTTGCGCGCATTTAATACAGAATATAAAGCTATTTTAGCGTTGTAGGTCCTGAGCTCGACGTTTGTTCCCCACTGCTTCCATTATCGGACATTAGCTAACTTACACTCCATAACAACTTTATTTGGGCTTTACGTTACTCTCCGTCTGACGTTACTTTGTGCCCACAAAGGTGTAAAAGCGTTGTAATGATTTTAACTTTTTAAAACATTAATAACCCGGTGGGACGACTCTTTATTAGCAGTGTTCCCCGGGGTAGCTAACGTTAGCTAGCCGGAGGTTAGCCGTTGTTGCTAAAAGGGATACAGCTACGGCCGGAAGTTACGCAAAATGACGCTAAATCTTACTAAATCCAGGCTAATATAATAATATATGTTTTAACACTTTCACACATGAATCAAGTGTATGTTGTCTGGAGTGTTGTAATCCAAACCACGATCTTTTTCCTAGCCTTAATTACTCGTTTTGGTGCCTTAACGTAACTGTCGTCGCCGTAGCTGGATCCCTTCCAACGTTAGCCTCAACCGTTAGCCTCAACCGTTCCACCCGGTTCCTCACCTCTTCCCCCCGACATTCAGGTGGATGATGTCTCCGCTCCTCGTCGTGTTAGACATCTTCATGTGAAGGGTTAGCTACTCCTTCAAAAAAAACAATAACAATACTTTTTATTTTGACTCCATTTTTGAGACAAATTCAAGTTTCCGTTTTTGTTTTCATCCCAACTTCCTGTCGTGCAGTGAGGCGGATGGTGAGAGGTAAACCCCGCGGTGGAGTGTCTGACAGTCAGCGGGAGTACCGGTGGATCCGGGGGGAAGAGGTAAACCCCGGACCGGAGCCGGCGCAGGACTGGAACGGGACTATATGTTATTGTTTTCCAGAAGGAGATATATATATATATATATATATATATATATATATATATATAATTATTATTATTATTATTTTTTTTTTTCATACAAGCCAAGTTTAAGTTTAAGTAAACTATAAACACTAAAGACATGTGACACTTCGCATTAACTTGCAATTTGGACCATACATTTGCACTGAGGCAGAACGGAAGAAGCTCCAGAGAGTGGTCAACACCGCACAGAGGATCATCGGCTGCCCCCCTCCCCTCCCCTCCCCTCCCTGAAGGACATCCATTCATCCCGCTGCCTCAGCAGACTGCTCCCATCCTGCCTACCCCCTGTCTGACCTGCTGCCCTCTGGCAGGCGCTATCGGTCAATCGGGACCAGGACCAACAGACTCAGGAACAGCTTCTTTCCACAAGCCATCACCACACTGAACACACACACTCACTAGCACCCCCCAGCACGCACGCATACACACATATTCACACATTCACACATTCACACTTTCACGTACGGACCATGTGCAATAACCAGTACTTGTAGTGTGTATATTTCTTACTATTTTTGTTTATATATTTCTTTCTAATTCTGTGTGTATATACATGTTGTGTGTATATTTCTTTCTAATTTACATATATATATATATATATATATATGTAATACATCTTCTGATTCTGATTCTGATGGACCATACATTTGCACATTGCACATACTATATACAGTATACACAGTGCTGCTCATGAGCATTGGAACCCATGCTAAAGTTGACTAAAAAGAGGAATAAAAGAATCATCTTTTAGAAATTGATCTAATGCTTTAATTGAAAAAATTAGGAAAAATCCAATCTTTAAGGACACAAATTTTCTTTGTGAATGAATAATGTATCATAAATAAATAAATGTTCTTCCTTAAAATACAGGGGGCATAAGTCAGTACACCCCTATGTTAGATTCCCATAGAGGCAGGCAGACTTTTATTTTGAAAGGCCAGTTATTTCATGGATCCAGGATACTATGATCCTGATGAAGTTCCCTTGGCCCCCCCATCATCACATACCCTTCACCATACCCCCCCATCATCACATACCCTTCACCATACCCCCCCATCATCACATACCCTTCACCATACCCCCACATCATCACATACCCTTCACCATACCCCCCCATCATCACATACCCTTCACCATACCCCCCACATCATCACATACCCTTCACCATACCCCCACATCATCACATACCCTTCACCATACCCCCACATCATCACATACCCTTCACCATACCCCCACATCATCACATACCCTTCACCATACCCCCACATCATCACATACCCGTCACCATACCCCCACATCATCACATACCCTTCACCATACCCCCACATCATCACATACCTGTCACCATACCCCCCACATCATCACATACCCGTCACCATACCCCCACATCATCACATACCCTTCACCATACCCCCCACATCATCACATACCCGTCACCATACCCCCACATCATCACATACCCTTCACCATACCCCCCACATCATCAGAGAGATCCCAGATCCCAGCGGTCATGCACTCGCCGGGCAGCACTGCAGCTGTGCAGATGCTCAGTGTTGTTTCAGCAGAGACGAACAGAGATGCTCCACTTCCTGTTCTCGTGTCCGCTATCTTCCTCTTCCTCTTCCCTGCTGGACTTCGCTTCCTCCCATTCTCTCTAAAAGGGCGGCGTGGGTGGAAGAAACACACAGACGCGTGCTGTGTGCATCAACAGTGTCCAAAACTGCCAAAAACCAGAGCTGGAGATGTACTGAAGTGTGCAGGGGGGGGGGTCTTGGGATTGTCCCCCAGAAACATTTTGATCATCAAACACTTTATTTCCTGCAACATTTCACGGAGAATGAGAGACAGAAAAGAGACGTGCACGCGCTGCAAGGTTAAGATGGCCTAAAGTTCCTGGGACGTTTAGTCCGCATTCAGACTGCAGGCAAAAGTGGCCCAAAATCAGATTTTTTTTGGGGTCAAGTGACCAGGTCAGACGTCTTCAGAAGTAGTGGGAACACTCAAATCTTGCCCAGATCTGATTTCTTTTTCAAATCAGATTTAGACCACCTCCATATGTGGTCCTGAATCAGACCCATCGACATTAGTCACAATTATGCGCCAGCAGGAGTTAGTCCTAGACACAGACAGTAACATTAAAAGCTTGACTGGGCCAACAACATGGAGAAGAGTGGTGGAGCAAGTCAATGGAGGGAGAGAGAGGTGTTAGACCTCATTAGTGTATGGGGAGAGATACTTCAATCAAAACTAGAAGGATCATACCGTAACCGCTCCGTTTTTGAAAAAATAGCAAACAAAATGGAAGAACGGGGACACAGGAGAACGTGGCTGCAGTGTAATAAATAATAATAAATATAATAAATACAAGTGAAAATGCTTACTTCCTCCATAACCTCCCTAACTTTACCGCAACAGCGTGCTGCGTCCCTCCTCGATGCTTCCTCCTCGATGATCTCTCCTCGATGATCCCTCCTCGATGATCTCTCTTCGATGCTTCCTCCTCGATGATCCCTCCTCGATGATCCCTCCTCGATGATCTCTCCTCGATGCTTCCTCCTCGATGATCTCTCCTCGATGATCTCTCCTCGATGATCTCTCCTCGATGATCTCTCCTCGATGATCTCTCCTCGATGCTTCCTGCTCCATGATCCCTCCTCGATGCTTCCTGCTCCATGATCCCTCCTCGATGATCCCTCCTCGATGCTCTCTCCTCGATGCTTCCTGCTCCATGATCCCTCCTCGATGATCTCTCTTCGATGCTTCCTGCTCCATGATCCCTCCTCGATGATCTCTCCTCGATGATCTCTCCTCGATGCTTCCTCCTCGATGATCTCTCCTCGATGATCCCTCCTCGATGCTTCCTGCTCCATGATCCCTCCTCGATGATCTCTCCTCGATGATCCCTCCTCGATGATCTCTCCTCGATGCTTCCTGCTCCATGATCCCTCCTCGATGATCCCTCCTCGATGATCTCTCCTCGATGATCCCTCCTCGATGCTCTCTCATCGATGATCTCTCCTCGATGATCCCTCCTTGATGACAAACGGCGGGTGATCGTTTTGTAGCATCAAAATGGCGCCATAGGAGGTTCGAGCTCCGAAGCGAAGCTTACCCCCTTTGGTACAAGCTCCCCTAAGGGGGGTCCATGGGCCTGCTCCCCTGTAAGAACATTTTGTCTATTTTAACGTTTAAATGCATCAATCTGGTGCACTTTGAAAAGAAATCCAGAGGTTAGACGTGATTATTCTTATCAGTGGATGGAAATATTTGTGCTGTAGCCTGAGCTATTTTGCACTTCAGAATTATAACCATGCACACACAGCTGGAATAGTTTTTTCTTCATATTTTTGCATTAATGTCACTAGGAAGCATACCAGTAGAACTATATATTCATATTTGTAAGTGGGATATATAAGTAAGTGGGATTGTCTGGAATCTGGCAACATAATAATGAGATTACATTATTATTATTATTATTATTATTATTACATTATGGTGAGATACACTGGCTAAGCAATTAACAAAAATGTCTGTGCTGACATAAATAGTTTACATGAGAATACTAAACTATACATTATAATGTTGGCCCTTTGGCTGAGTCTCTGTCGGTTGTGAAGAAGTTGGTAATGTCCTGGTGCAGTTTAACACTTGCATGCACTGTATCCGTCACACGCTCATTAGCCAGTCCTTCCAGAAAAATGGGGAGCTTTTTTGTGATTGTTGCGGTTATAAATCCTTGATTATGCGTCACGTTTTCTTAAAATAACGTGATGGAATATGTGGTATTTATGCAATGTTATGCGATGAAATTGCGGGAACTTGCAATAACTGCGGTTTGATCGTGGTTTCATCGCGGGGTTTGCAGCTTCTCGATGATGCTCACGTCACACGCGTAATTCCGTCACTTCATAACGTCACTTCATAACGTCACTTCATAACATCACTTCATATCACTTCATAACGTCACTTCATATCACTTCATAACGTCACTTCATATCACTTCATAATGTCACTTCATATCACTTCATAACGTCACTTCATATCACTTCATAACATCACTTCATAACATCACTTCATATCACTTCATAACGTCACTTCATATCACTTCATAACATCACTTCATAATGTCACTTCATAATGTCACTTCATAACGTCACTTCATAACGTCACTTCATAACGTCACTTCATATCACTTCATAACGTCACTTCATATCACTTCATAATGTCACTTCATAACGTCACTTCATATCACTTCATAACATCACTTCATAATGTCACTTCATATCACTTCATAATGTCACTTCATAACGTCACTACATATCACTTCATTACATCACTTCATAACGTCACTTCATATCACTTCATAACGTCACTTCATAATGTCACTTCATATCACTTCATAATGTCACTTCATATCACTTCATAATGTCACTACATATCACTTCATAACGTCACTTCATAACGTCACTTCATATCACTTCATAACGTCACTACATATCACTTCATTACATCACTTCATAACGTCACTTCATAACGTCACTACATATCACTTCATAACGTCACTTCATATCACTTCATAACGTCACTTCATATCACTTCATAACATCACTTCATAACGTCACTTCATATCACTTCATAACGTCACTACATATCACTTCATTACATCACTTCATAACGTCACTTCATAACGTCACTTCATAACGTCACTTCATAACGTCACTTCATAACATCACTTCATAATGTCACTACATATCACTTCATAACGTCACTTCATAACGGCACTTCATATCACTTCATAACGTCACTTCATAACATCACTTCATAACGTCACTTCATAACGTCACTTCATAATGTCACTTCATATCACTTCATAACGTCGCTTCATAACGTCACTTCATAACGTCACTTCATAACGTCACTTCGCTTCATATCACTTCATAACGTCACTACATAACGTCACTTCATAACGTCACTTCATATCACTTCATATCACTTCATAACGTCACTTCATAACGTCACTTCATATCACTTCATAACGTCACTTCATAACGTCACTTCATAACGTCACTTCATAACCTTCCCAACGCAACAGGGGAAACGGCTGCTCTTGTGTGAAGTAAACGCAACATTTTTCATCTTTCTGCTAAGATATTTGGGACTTTTTTGCAACGAAAATGCGGGGATTATGACATCATGCAAGCCCCGCATATGTTGCGCGGAAATCAGCAATTTATGCAGCGAAAGTGCCCCCCCCCCGCATAAATATGAGGACTTTGATTATGCATTGAATTATGGGATTGCGTAATCACGTTTTTCTGGAGGGACTGGTTAGGGGCTGAGCCCCCCTAAAGGTCTGATCCTAGATCCGCCCCTGCTGCTACTTCATACTTGTACTCCACTACACCTCAGAGGGAAATGTTGTAATGTTTACTGACTACATTTATCTGACAGCTTTTGCTTTATTGCTTCACGCTGGGCTTGTTTCTGCAGCAGCTCATTGAGTATCGTATACAATTACAGCTATTGAGCAAATATTTTCCTTTGACATTGGTCCAGTATTAAATGAGATCGCTGCAGTCGGCAACGGCTACAATGTAAGTTAGGACGTCAATTGTCCAGCTTGTATTTACCTTCACAAAAGGGCTCGTTTTGCCGCTGACAGACTCAGATTAATATTCTAAGTGTCTGACAACATTATGGAAAGGATTTCTAAGGAGGTCGACCTTTCTGTTAAAGAGTAAGATCCTTTTTTTAAACATAGAAAAGCCTGTTTGCTAAACCCACCAGACTCCATGTAAATAAACAATAATTTTAGCATTGCAAAATATGGATGTTCTACAACATCTCTGAGCTCTGAGGCTCTGGCTGTCTTGAGCCTGTCGTAGAGTGCGTGACTCTTTAATCCCAATTTCGGGTCTGTCAGTCACAGTGAAAAACCGGGGACATTTCTGGGGACAGTCTCAGCCGGGGACAGGTCACCGAAACCGGGGACGTCTGGTCACCATATTCTGACCAAGGGGGTAAGCCTCTCCCCAAAACACGTAGCTCCTATGGCGCCATTTTGATGCTACCAAGCCATCACCTCCCGTTAGCATCCCGTTAGCATCCCATTGACTCCCATTCATTCTGACGTCACTTTGACAGAGAATACCTTTACATCTGAAGCGTTTAAAGACTCTATTTGTCCGTTGTTTATTTCTAAAGAAACACGACAACGTATAAAAGGCTCCATTACCTTGTAGCTCACGTTATGGCTCCGTAGCAGACGTTTTTATAACAATAGGCTAACGATTGGGTCATAACCACGAGACTTCCTGTCTCATAGTAGAGGAGTTACCGTATAGTACAGGAGAAGCTCTCAGGCAGTTTGGACTTCCATCAGCTGTTTAAGTGTAATGACTAATGTTAACTATCATTTTAGTGATCAATAATGAGCCTGTGTCTATGTTATCTCCTTACATATACCTACGCTCTCCGTCTCTGCTAGATTGGGAATGATTGAGATTTCTCTTGGCACAGCTACCAGAAGACTTCCAACTTTCAGACAGGTTGCTCACGTCACATCTACGTCTTCAAGCTCAGTTGGAGGCTGCTCAGTAACGCTCAGCCATCACCGGGAAAGAGCTTCTAATGTCCTTCACTGGTCTCCGTCCAGGGCAACGGGATCTGCTGGTCCAGTTTATATATGTCTATGGTTGTGCCCCAGTGCAGCTCTAGGTCTAGTGACGCCCCTGGGGCAGTGTTGCCGTTTTAAGTTTTACAAAGCTAAAAACATTACCTGTTTTGGAGGTATTTACGCTTCTGAGCTGAAAATGTCCCCGGATTCTGTCTCAGTCACCTTAGGTCAGAATGATGCTGGAACAAACATCTTGTGGGAGTGTTTGTCTAAGGAAGACAGTCTTGTTTGTACGAGCTGCTCCAAACAGATTGACGGTAATACTGGGAGATCATTTATGGGCAAATATTTACTCTAATCTTCACGGTGCTTCCACAGAATCCAGATAATGTTGGTTGTGACCGTGGTTTTATTACAGGGAACTTTGTTTGGGATCAGATTTGGAGAAGTCATCAAGTTACAGCAACTTAGTTTAACCAGCTTCATTCTGTTGGTTTCCTGAATAAAGCTGCAAACAGAGTCAGCTGTGTGTGTCTGAAACAGATCCTGCAAATACAGAGACAGACAGACAGACAGACAGTCATATAGACAGACAGACAGACAGACAGTCATATAGACAGACAGACAGACAACAGACAGACAGTCATATAGACAGACAGACATATAGACAGACACAGACAGACAGACAACAGACAGACAGTCATATAGACAGACAGACAGACAGAGTCATATAGACAGACAGACATATAGACAGACAGACAGACAGACAGACAGTCATATAGACAGACACAGACAGACAGTCATATAGACAGACAGACAGAAAGACAAGACAGTCATATAGACAGACAGACAGAGACAGTAAGAGAGAGAGACAGACAGACAGACACACAAACATTTAGACAGACAGACAGACATAGACAGACAGACAGACAGAGAGTCAGATGGACAGAGACAGACAGACAGACAGAGAGTCAGATGGACAGAGACAGACAGACAGACAGACAGACAGAAGGACAGTCAGACAGACAAAGAGAACGACAGACAGACAGACAGGCAGAGACAAAGGTGAGAGAAACTCTGTATTTAAAGATATATGTAACTTCTGCATTAAAAGGTCTAACAATGACTTCACCTATGTTCTAAATTTCTATAAGTAGTAGTCCGTGTGTGTGTGTGTGTGTGTGTGTGTGTGTTTCTGTGTGTGTGTGTGTGTGTGTGTGTGTCTGTGTGTGTGTGTGTGTGTGTGTGTGTTTCTGTGTGTGTGTGTGTTTCTGTGTGCGTGGTGCAAAGTGTTTGAAGTGATGTATGTTCTTGAGATGAGATGAGACAGAGAGAGAGAGATACTGCACAAAGATAAGAGAGGGAGGGACGGTCAGAGAGAGAGAGAGAGAGAGAGAAAGAGAGAGAGAGAGAGAGAGAGATACTGCACAAGGACAAGAGAGGGAGGGACGGTCAGAGAGAGAGAGAGAGGGAGAGAGAGAGAGGGAGAGAGAGAGAGAGAGGGAGAGAGAGAGAGAGAGAGAGAGAGAGAGAGAGAGAGAGAGAGAGGGAGAGAGAGAGAGACAGAGGAAGTGGACCTCTTTCAGAGACTACCTCTCAAACTCTGAACACACTCATCTGACTTTTCATCTGACATCAGACCGACCTGCAGTATATCTATAGTATATATTTGAATTATATCTGTATTATATCTGTAGTATTTCTGTATTATATCCGTGTGGGAACCTGAGTGGACAGCAGCCTGTTTCTATGGTGAGTGGATTCATTTCAACACTGAGATAGTGTGGAGGAAACTCAGTTACCTAAACAGTTTCAGAGAGTTTTAGTTTTGACATTTGTACTGTTCTGCAACTATGTTACCTAAACAGATAGATAGACGAGAGACAGACAGTTAGAGAGACAGTTAGAGAGACAGACACATAGACAGAAAGTTAGACAGACAGAGAGACACGGAGTAATAATTGATGTCAGTGGTGTGAAAAAGACAACGTATGTAATGATAAGAGAAATTTAAAAAGTGTGTTTTGTCCCCAGTTTTCCAAATGCCGTTAGCAAAGTACAAGTTTTACAATTTGCAAAAAAATCAACATAAAAAGCAGATAATGGAGTTGTATTAATACGAATCAAATGGGGGGGTAAAACGTGTGACATTTAAACAACGCGATCACCTTTGAAGAAAAAGTTATGGGAATAAAGTAAATATGAGGAGCGAAAAGTCCCAATGTTTGAGACAAAGTTGGGAGGAGATCAGAGATTACTGCTACATTTGGCACAGAAACCAAATAATACCAACATTCATCATCACGTGTAGTGTGTTTGTGGGCATTCATCATGCTGCCAGTTTGCACAGTCAGTAGTTTACATTCCTACATGATGCTGAAACTACACTTTTGGTGGCTTTTCAAAGCTGAGTCTGTTAGGTTCAGGGAAGTTGAGGACCCAAAGGTAGAGAGCAGGCAGGCAGGAGAAAGTTTGAGGTGGAACATTTATTAGTCCATAAAACAAAGTTCAAATAAGCAAAGGGAGTCCTGAAAGCGGCAGGCAATCAAAAAAGACAAAGTAAAACCAAGCTAGACAAGACAGAAAACCAAACTATCAAAATAAAAACAGGAAACTGAGCAAAATACAGAACAGAAACAGACTACCAAATTAAGATAAAACACACCAACCCATAACAGGACCCCCCCCAAGGGACAGATCCCAGATGTCCAAAAAAACACAAACTGAAACAACCCAGGGAGGGCGGAGGGGCCCGGAGGAGGGACGACCCAAACAGTCAAAATAAATCAACACCGGAGGGGCGAGGGAAGGCACCAGAGTCACACGGGGCAAGGGAAATGGAGGACAGCGGGACTCAGGGAACTGGGGACAGAGGGCTCTGGGACACAGGGAACAGAGAGCACTGGGGCACTCAGGACAGGGAACAGAGAGGGGCCACTCGGGACAGGGAGCATGGAGGCCTCGGCAACAGGGGACAGAGAGGCCTGGGCATCAAGGTGCTGCGGTCAGATAGTCCAGGGCTGCGGACAGCAGCGAAGGCGGAAACCCCTTGGGCGGCCGAACAGGCCATCGAGGACCTACAGGAGGTCGAGCAGGACGGCGAAGATCCTCAGGCGGCCGAACATGTGGGCGAAGGTAGAGCCCCTCAGGTGGCCAAGCAGGACGTCGAGGACTCAGAGGAGGCCGTCGGTGAAGGCGAAACCCCTCTGGCGGCCGTCTGTGAAAGCGAAATTCCTCTAGAGGGTGGCGGGGAAGGCAGAATCCTTCTGGAGGCCGACGGCGAAGACAATATCCCTCTGGAGGCCGTCTGAAGGCGAAACCCCTCTGGAGGCCGTCCGTGAAGGCGAAACCCCTCTGGGGGCCGGCGGTGAAGACGATATCCCTCTGAGGCCGTCTGAAGGCGAAACCCCTCTGGAGCCCGTCTGCAAAAGAGACTCCCTTCTGGAGGCCGGCGGTGACGGCGAATCCCTTCTGAAGGCCGGCGGCGAAGGCGAATCCCTTCTGAAGGCCGGCGGCGAAGGCGAATCCCCTTCTGAAGGCCGGCGGCGAAGGCGAATCCCCTCTGAGGCCGGCGGCGAAGGCGAATCCCCTCTGAAGGCCGGCGGCGAAGGCAAATCAATTCTGAAGGCCGAGCAGGTCTGCGGCAAAGGCGAAACCCCTCAGGAGGACAGGCAACGGGAACAGAGGTCGACAGGGGTGCCGACAGGGCACGAGGGGCAGGAGTGGGTCTCACCGAAAACAAGGGCAAAGTCACTGGGGCGGTCTCAGGGACAGTCTCAGGGGAGCCGGGGACCAGCAAAGCCTCAGGGGCAGTCACTGGGGCAGTCTCTGGGGCGCCGGAGACCGGCATAGTCACTGGCGTGCCCGTACGCGAACACTCTGGGAGAGTGGTCGACGTAGACTCTGGGCTGTCAGTCGACGTAGACTCTGGGAGGTCAGTCGACGTAGACTCTGGATGACTGGAAGACTCTTGAAGAGCTGTCATCGGAGACTCTGGATGACTGGACGTCAACGGCGGTTCTGGGCGGCTGCACGTCAGTGGAGGACCAGGGAGGCCGCTAGCCAGCCGAGGTTCTGGAGGGCTGCTAGCCAGCCGAGGTTCTGGAGGGCTGCTAGCCAGCCGGGAATCTAGGGAGCTACTAGCCAGCCGGGAACCAGGGATGCTGCTAGCCAGCCGGGGATCTAAGAGGCTGCTAGCCAGCCGGGGTTCGGAGAGGCTGCTGGAAAGCTCGGGGACGCAAGAAAGCTCGGGGACGCCAGAAAGCTAGGGGACACTAGAGAGCTCGGGGAAACTAGAGAGCTCGGGGAAACTAGAGAGCTCGGGGAAACTAGAGAGCTCGGGGAAACTAGAGAGCTCGGGGAAACTAGAGAGGCTGCTAGCTAGCCTGGATTCTGGGATGGGGCCGCTAGCCAGCCCATGGTCAGGAGAGCTGCACATCGGCCCAGGGTCAGGGGAGCTGCACGTCAGCCCAGGGTCAGGTGAGCTGCACGTCAGCCCAGGGCCAGGAGAGCTGCACGTCAGCTCGGGAACAGAAGGGTTGCACGTCAGCTCGGGAACAGAAGGGTTGCACGTCAGCTCGGGAACAGAAGGGTTGCACGTCAGCTCGGGAACAGAAGGGTTGCACGTCAGCTTGGGAACACTGGTAACACTGGTCAGCTCAGGCTCTGGCTTGCTGGACAGCACGGGCTCGAGGCCGCTGGACAGCAAGGACTCTGGGCTGAAGAGAGGGTGAAGCAGGGCATGGCGTCGGGAGCCATGTTGTCTTCTACCCCGTCTCCGACCTCCACGGTTCCCAGGGAATATGGCTAGGCGAGTTCCCTCAAAGATTTGCTTGCAGTTGAGGGTACCCGCAGAGTGGGTTGCCGTAGAGCCGATAGAAAAGCTTTCAGGGGAGCTGCTAGAAGGCGAACTGGACTGTTGTCTTCCAGCTTGAAGGCTGGCAGCTTTGGCAAAACCAACAATGTCAGATGTTATAATCAGATGACATGTTTGTCTTTTATTTGTGTATAAAGTTACTATTTTCCTATGCAAATATCTTCCTCTGCTGCGTACACAGCTATGGTCTATTTCCTTATTTCACCTCTTTGTAACTAGAGACATCAAATGGATATACATAGACACACACGCATGCACACAGAAAGACACACATAAAAAGACACACACACACACACGCACAGAGACACACACGCGCACGTACATGCACACAGAGAGACACATACACACACACACACACACGCACAGACACACACACACACACAGACACACACACACACACACGCACGGATGCATGTTATAATAATTGAGTTATTTATTTATGAAATTGTGATGTGTACTGCACTGTTCCACTAATGGATTAGAGACTAGAACACAAAATGTTTTAAATTTACTGAAGATGTGATGTTTATCTTAAGAATCAATCTTCGCTCTGAACCAACAGGAAATCATCTGAGTTTTATCAGAAGAGGACTCATCATCTATCACCAAGAACAGATAAAAAAAACAGAACAAACAGCATGATGAGTCATATTTCTCAGAGTCTTACTGCATGGTTAAGGAGAAAAGACATATCTTTTGAATCAAAATAATGAGGAACTGTTTGAACGAAGGCAACTGTTAAGTTGTGAAATGGTGTGAAGGGCTCAATCCCAAAGTCCGGACTCACTGACTCACTGACTTTGCTGCGCGTTCTCGCGATACATTCGTAAGGGCTTAGGGTTACTTTCCGTGAGTCAGCATCGATGCAGACTTCACCAAAGGGAATTACCCACAGTTCAAAGCGTTGTGACGTTTACTGAGGAGACCAAAGGGAGATTACAAAGGTAGCGTATTTTCCGGAGTATAAGTCGCATCAGTCAAAAAATGCGTCATGAAGAGGAAAAAAAACATATATAAGTCGCACTGGACTATAAGTCGCATTTATTTAGACATTTATTTCACAAAATCCAAGACCAAGAACAGACATTTAATCTGGAAAGGCAAGTTATTAAACTACCCAACAGCAGCCAGAACAAGGGGCTGAATACGGTAGGTGTCCGCTACGTTAACGTAACACATTAACAGTTATTAAACTACCCAACAGCCCCCAGAACAAGGGGCTGAATACGGTAGGTGTCTCTATGTTAACGTAACACATTAACAGTTATTAAACTACCCAACAGCCCCCCAGAACAAGGGGCTGAATACGGTAGGTGTCCGCTACGTTAACGTAACGTAACAGCACTGTTGACGAGCCTCTCCCAGCAGCACGTTGTTCAAGCACCCATCTGTGGACTCCTTCCTCCAGCTCTGGCCATCTGGATTTCAGCGCGACTAGCTTTCTTTGTTTTCTTCATTGCAGTGAGACTAACCTTTTCTCCAGTCCCTCACAAGTTTCTCTCTCACTCCAAACTCTCGTTCTGCTGCTCGATTACCGTTTCCCGGCTGCGTGTTTTACTACCTGCAGTCTCCTGCAGCTTCTTTTCTTTCTCAGTTGTCTTTAGGAGCAGCATATAGTCGTCACAAGCCTAGAGCGCCTCTCGTGGCTGTAGACGGTAATGTTTTCAGCATGAAATAACATTTAAAACATGTTACATTATATATACTTTGATATACAGTCAGGTCCATAAATATTGGGACATCGACACAATTCTAATCTTTTTGGCTCTATACACCACCACAATGGAGTTGAAATGAAACGAACAATATGTGCTTTAACTGCAGACTTTCAGCTTTAATTTGAGGGTATTTACATCCAAATCAGGTGAACGGTGTAGGAATTACAACAGTTTGTATATGTGCCTCCCACTTTCTAAGGGACCAAAAGTAATGGGACAGATTAACAATCATAAATCAAACTTTCACTTTTTAATACTTGGTTGCAAATC
This sequence comes from Sander vitreus, assembly GCF_031162955.1. Lineage (NCBI taxonomy): Eukaryota > Metazoa > Chordata > Actinopteri > Perciformes > Percidae > Sander > Sander vitreus. Next base: position 35,170,985 of record NC_135857.1, on the reverse strand, counting down.
CTTTGCATTCAATTACAGCCTGAAGTCTGGAAGGCATAGACATCACCAGACGCTGGGTTTCATCCCTGGTGATGCTCTGCCAGGCCTCTACTGCAACTGTCTTCAGTTCCTGCTTGTTCTTGGGGCATTTTCCCTTCAGTTTTGTCTTCAGCAAGTGAAATGCATGCTCAATCGGATTCAGGTCAGGTGATTGACTTGGCCATTGCATAACATTCCACTTCTTTCCCTTAAAAAACTCTTTGGTTGCTTTCGCAGTATGCTTCGGGTCATTGTCCATCTGCACTGTGAAGCGCCGTCCAATGAGTTCTGAAGCATTTGGCTGAATATGAGCAGATAATATTGCCCGAAACACTTCAGAATTCATCCTGCTGCTTTTGTCAGCAGTCACATCATCAATAAATACAAGAGAACCAGTTCCATTGGCAGCCATACATGCCCACGCCATGACACTACCACCACCATACTTCACTGATGAGGTGGTATGCTTTGGATCATGAGCAGTTCCTTTCCTTCTCCATACTCTTCTCTTCCCATCACTCTGGTACAAGTTGATCTTTGTCTCATCTGTCCATAGGATGTTGTTCCAGAAATGTGAAGGCTTTTTTAGATGTTGTTTGGCAAACTCTAATCTGGCCTTCCTGTTTTTGAGGCTCACCAATGGTTTACATCTTGTAGTGAACCCTCTGTATTCACTCTGGTGAAGTCTTCTCTTGATTGTTGACTTTGACACACATACACCTACCTCCTGGAGAGTGTTCTTGATCTGGCCAACTGTTGTGAAGGGTGTTTTCTTCACCAGGGAAAGTATTCTTCGGTCATCCACCACAGTTGTTTTCCGTGGTCTTCCGGGTCTTTTGGTGTTGCTGAGCTCACCGGTGCGTTCTTTCTTTTTAAGAATGTTCCAAACAGTTGATTTGGCCACACCTAATGTTTTTGCTATCTCTCTGATGGGTTTGTTTAGATTTTTCAGCCTAATGATGGCTTGCTTTACTGATAGTGACAGCTCTTTGGATCTCATATTGAGAGTTGACAGCAACAGATTCCAAATGTCAATAGCACACTTGAAATGAACTCTGGACCTTTTATCTGCTCCTTGTAAATGGGATAATGAGGGAATAACACATACCTGGCCATGGAACAGCTGAGCAGCCAGTTGTCCCATTATTTTTGGTCCCTTAAAAAGTGGGAGGCACATATACAAACTGTTGTAATTCCTACACCGTTCACCTGATTTGGATGTAAATACCCTCAAATTAAAGCTGAAAGTCTGCAGTTAAAGCACATCTTGTTTGTTTCATTTCAACTCCATTGTGGTGGTGTATAGAGCCAAAAAGATTTGAATTGTGTCGATGTCCCAATATTTATGGACCTGACTGTATAAGTCGCACCTGACTATAAGTCGCAGGACCAGCCAAAGCATGAAAAAAAGTGTGACTTATAGTCCGGAAAATACGGTAAACAACAGCACGACACACGACCACGGAACACAGACCAGCCTGTCGTCCAGCTTGTAAAACGAGAGGCCTTGGCCGTGTGGAAAGCAACAAACTTAAAATGTTCCCAAACGTTGTTATTAAACGTCGACAAGGTAACACGTGATCTTGTGAAGCGCTGTCCCAATCCCATTTCTACCTATCTGAGCCCATGTGGCCTCACACAGTCACTCACTTAGCACCTGACATCAATTAAGTCCGTGAGTCTTAGTCCTTAGTCCTCAGGGCTCACTTTGGGATTGGGCCGACGTATCAAATTCAGTTTTTAGCCAAGCTCTTCGTTTAATAAACTGTCTGTACACTTACAAAGTTCTCAATGCTTTGGTTAACATGTAGGGACCCTCATTATGCTACCGTTGACGTGTGGTGATATTTGTGGTGGTATACGTAGACTCTGGGCTGTCAGTCGATGTAGACTCTGGGAGGTCAGTCGACGTAGACTCTGGATGACTGGAAGACTCTTGAAGAGCTGTCATCGGAGACTCTGGACGACTGGAAGACTCTTGAAGAGCTGTCATCGGAGACTCTGGATGACTGGACGTCAACGGCGGTTCTGGGCGGCTGCACGTCAGCGGAGGACCAGGGAGGCCGCTAGCCAGCCGAGGTTCTGGAGGGCTGCTAGCCAGCCGAGGTTCTGGAGGGCTGCTAGCCAGCCGGGAATCTAGGGAGCTACTAGCCAGCCGGGAACCAGGGATGCTGCTAGCCAGCCGGGGATCTAAGAGGCTGCTAGCCAGCCGGGGATCTAAGAGGCTGCTAGCCAGCCGGTGATCTAAGAGGCTGCTAGCCAGCCGGGGATCTAAGAGGCTGCTAGCCAGCCGGGGATCTAAGAGGCTGCTAGCCAGCCGGGGATCTAAGAGGCTGCTAGCCAGCCGGGGTTCGGAGAGGCTGCTGGAAAGCTCGGGGACGCAAGAAAGCTCGGGGACGCCAGAAAGCTAGGGGACACTAGAGAGCTCGGGGAAACTAGAGAGCTCGGGGAAACTAGAGAGGCTGCTAGCTAGCCTGGATTCTGGGATGGGGCCGCTAGCCAGCCCATGGTCAGGAGAGCTGCACATCGGCCCAGGGTCAGGGGAGCTGCACGTCAGCCCAGGGTCAGGGGAGCTGCACGTCGGCCCAGGGTCAGGTGAGCTGCACGTCGGCCCAGGGTCAGGAGAGCTGCACGTCAGCTCGGGAACAGAAGGGTTGCACGTCAGCTTGGGAACACTGGTAACACTGGTCAGCTCAGGCTCTGGCTTGCTGGACAGCACGGGCTCGAGGCCGCTGGACAGCAAGGACTCTGGGCTGAAGAGAGGGTGAAGCAGGGCATGGCGTCGGGAGCCATGTTGTCTTCTACCCCGTCTCCGACCTCCACGGTTCCCAGGGAATATGGCTAGGCGAGTTCCCTCAAAGATTTGCTTGCAGTTGAGGGTACCCGCAGAGTGGGTTGCCGTAGAGCCGATAGAAAAGCTTTCAGGGGAGCTGCTAGAAGGCGAACTGGACTGTTGTCTTCCAGCTTGAAGGCTGGCAGCTTTGGCAAAACCAACAATGTCAGATGTTATAATCAGATGACATGTTTGTCTTTTATTTGTGTATAAAGTTACTATTTTCCTATGCAAATATCTTCCTCTGCTGCGTACACAGCTATGGTCTATTTCCTTATTTCACCTCTTTGTAACTAGAGACATCAAATGGATATACATAGACACCACGCATGCACACAGAAAGACACACATAAAAGACACACACACACGCACACACACACACACACACAGCGACACATGCACACACACACACACACACACACACACACACACACACACGCACGGATGCATGTTATAATAATTGAGTTATTTATTTATGAAATTGTGATGTGTACTGCACTGTTCCACTAATGGATTAGAGACTAGAACACAAAATGTTTTAAATTTACTGAAGATGTGATGTTTATCTTAAGAATCAATCTTCGCTCTGAACCAACAGGAAATCATCTGAGTTTTATCAGAAGAGGACTCATCATCTATCACCAAGAACAGATAAAAAAAACAGAACAAACAGCATGATGAGTCATATTTCTCAGAGTCTTACTGCATGGTTAAGGAGAAAAGACATATCTTTTGAATCAAAATAATGAGGAACTGTTTGAACGAAGGCAACTGTTAAGTTGTGAAATGGTGTGAAGGGCTCAATCCCAAAGTCCGGACTCACTGACTCACTGACTTTGCTGCGCGTTCTCGCGATACATTCGTAAGGGCTTAGGGTTACTTTCCGTGAGTCAGCATCGATGCAGACTTCACCAAAGGGAATTACCCACAGTTCAAAGCGTTGTGACGTTTACTGAGGAGACCAAAGGGAGATTACAAAGGTACCGTATTTTCCGGAGTATAAGTCGCATCAGTCGCATCAGTCAAAAAATGCGTCATGAAGAGGAAAAAAAACATATATAAGTTGCACTGGACTATAAGTCGCATTTATTTAGACATTTATTTCACAAAATCCAAGACCAAGAACAGACATTTAATCTGGAAAGGCAAGTTATTAAACTACCCAACAGCCCCCAGAACAAGGGGCTGAATACGGTAGGTGTCTCTACGTTAACGTAACACATTAACAGTTATTAAACTACCCAACAGCCCCCCAGAACAAGGGGGCTGAATACGGTAGGTGTCCTCTATGTTAACGTAACGTAACGGCACTGTTGACGAGCCTCTCCCAGCAGCACGTTGTTCAAGCACCCATCTGTGGACTCCTTCCTCCAGCTCTGGCCATCTGGATTTCAGCGCGACTAGCTTTCTTTGTTTTCTTCACTGCAGTAATACTAACCTTTTCTCCAGTCCCTCACAAGTTTCTCTCTCACTCCAAACTCTCGTTCTGCTGCTCGATTACCGTTTTCTGCTGCGTGTTTTACTACCTGCAGTCTCCTGCAGCTTCTTTTCTTTCTCAGTTGTCTTTAGGAGCAGCGTATAGTCGTCACAAGCCTAGAGCGCCTCTCGTGGCTGTAGACGGTAATGTTTTCAGCATGAAATAACATTTAAAACATGTTACATTATATATACTTTGATATATAAGTCGCACCTGACTATAAGTCGCAGGACCAGCCAAAGCATGAAAAAAAGTGTGACTTATAGTCTGGAAAATACGGTAAACAACAGCACGACACACGACCACGGAACACAGACCAGCCTGTCGTCCAGCTTGTAAAACGAGAGGCCTTGGCCGTGTGGAAAGCAACAAACTTAAAATGTTCCCAAACGTTGTTATTAAACGTCGACAAGGTAACACGTGATCTTGTGAAGCGCTGTCCCAATCCCATTTCTACCTATCTGAGCCCATGTGGCCTCACACAGTCACTCACTCAGCACCTGACATCAATTAAGTCCGTGAGTCTTAGTCCTTAGTCCTCAGGGCTCACTTTGGGATTGGGCCGACGTATCAAATTCAGTTTTTAGCCAAGCTCTTCGTTTAATAAACTGTCTGTACACTTACAAAGTTCTCAATGCTTCGGTTAACATGTAGGGACCCTCATTATGCTACCGTTGACGTGTGGTGATATTTTGAGCCTTTTTAGTGGTATACATAGAGATTTGTTATTACTTTCCCTGTGCCCTGAATACTAGCGTTGTAAGCTAATCAGCGGTCCGCGCTAGCTTGTTTCAAGCTACAAACACATTGGATTAGCATGAAAACATGTCCCAGAGGTTCGTTTTGCGCCCGGAAATGTCCTTTAATACATCTATCGTTCATATGATAAGCATTAAACGGTGAAAACAATGAAAACAAAGTGTTAGTGAATAATTTAGACAATGAACAAGTTCTCCACGTCTACTCGTTTCCACAAGAGAGAAGCTCATAAACGAGTGGCGTTGCTACCACAGCTCAAACAAACTGTCGCTAGTGCGCATGTCCATCGTGATGTCATGTCATGGGCCAGTGAAATCGGAGGATCCTGGTATACTTCGAGCTCCGTGACCGCTTCTGCTCTGCTTTGAGCAGCTCTCATTGGAAGGAACGGGGCTTGGCGCCGAACGCCAAATCCAGTTCTCTCGATACATCCATGGCTGTGTGAGGCTGAGATTGATTTCATGTTTTCATTTGAAATGTATATAAAAGTTCCATCCCTTCCTGTGGCAGGCATAGCAACAGTAACTATGGGGTTGCAGAGCTTAGGAAACAGTCAACAGAGCGTGACATCATTTCCTGTTGGAACACTCTTTTTTTTTTAACCTTGGTCCAAGATTCCGTGTGACATCATTTTCTGATAAAAAGACTTTTGCCTTTGATGTGAGAATCAATGTGACATCATTTCTGCCTTTGATCAGTCAACATATACATGATGTCCAGAAACTTGTTGACATTTCACATTCGTTGAACTGTTGGTCAAATATACACACACAGAGACATCTGTCTGCAACAAGTATTGATTTTACTGACAAAGCTAAAGAACATGGATATCCAAGAAGATAAAGTAGACTCAAAAGACCTTCCCACGCAGGGCGAGGTCTGCTCAGGAGAAACCCTCCCGAAAAAACGGTCGTTTTGGAAGAGAATCAAGGGTTTCTTCAAAAAGAAATCCAAAAGCACCAAAAGCAAAGGCAAGTCTCCAAGTAAAGGGAAGTCAGATGAGGAGTTTTCGACCACAATTGACAAGGAACCCCAACCGGACAGCTCTGATATGAATGATGAGTTAAATGATTCATTCAGCTCTCAGGAATCAGAAAATGACACAGAAAGCAAAGGCGATTACGTCAGAAAAGACCTCAAGAACAAGCAGGGGGAGTTTGATGGGGAATCAAAATGTGAAGTTGTCTCCAATGGATCACGTAATGACTCCCAAAGCGATATTGACAATATTGAGTCCATCAGTGAAGACATCCACTGGAAGCAGGGGGAGTCGGATGATGAGTTGTCGACTACAAGAGACAACGAACCCCAACCAAACAGCCATGATATGAATGAAGAGTCAAACAGTCAAGCCGTCACAGATGGATCACGAAATGACTCTGAGAGTGAAGGAGAATCCGACAGTGAAGACGTGGACTGGAAGCAGAGGGAGTCTGATGAAGAGATAAAGAGTGAAGTCATCTCCAATGAATCAGATAATGACTCTGAGAGTGAAGGGGAATCCGACAGTGAAGACGACTGGAAGCAGAGGGAGTCTGATGAAGAGATAAACAGTGAAGTCATCTCCAATGGATCAGATAATGACTCTGAGTCCCACAACATTGATCTCGACTGGGAGTTGTGGGAGTCAAATGATTTATTCGTCACCGATGGATCACAAGCTAACTGTGAAAGCAAAGCCGATTCCACCGATAACGGCATCGACTGGAAGTGGTGGGGGCTGGATGATGAGTTCAGTGATGTACGCAGGTTCCTCCAAGGCGAGTCCCTCAACGACGTATACAAGAATCAGGGGGAATCGGACGAGAAGATGGCGACTACCGGTGACCACAAACACCAGCCGGATAGCCCTGATGTGAATATGGATGGGTGGACGGCCTACCGGGCCTTCAAGGCCTGGGAGGCGTCTCAAGTCTCCAGTATATTCAGGAGGCCAAACTATGATATCTGTGTTTCATTTGATGGTATGTGATATACCATTAAAAATGAAATAGGCAAATAAAGGCCAAAGAAATGAAATCCATATGCCTATGATCTCTATTTTCCAAATAGGAAACCATATTTAAACATATTGGTTTATTCATTTGTTGTCCTTGGGTCAAATTTGACCCATTTTCAAAAAGTTTAGGCTATATATCAGAAATTTGGGTTTCTTTCAACCAATCGTGTCAAAAAGAAGTAACGTGCATGGTTCCATACGACGTCAAATAAATGATCAGTTCACTACTTTCATTAAATTTGGGAGTTTAATTCAATTTTATAGCATTTGAAGAAAATAATTGATAAAATAACGTTGAAAAAAAGCTTCCAAAACATCAGGGATTTTCATATTTTGACCCAGAAAAACTAAAAAAGTTATAGTATAGTATAGTTATAAGCATAGTCAACAGGAAGACAACACAAGGGTCAACAGCCAACAGTTCAAACAATGTCAAATAAATAGACTAGATGTGTTATGTGGGTGTATGTGTGCTATGTGTCCGTACTGCTTGGACAGTACCTGCAGATAAACAGCACACCTCGCTGCGCATACGATGGAGGGAATGGATAAGATGTATGTGTTCAGAAACAGATACAGCGGTGGAAGTATTCTGATCTTTTACTTAAGTAATTGTGGTGAAACTACAACGTTAAAATACTCTGTTGACAGTAAAAGTCCTGCATACCAAAGGTTAAGTCAAATATTTTGAGATTCAAGTGTTATTTGTGATGCACACCAACATTATTTGTAGAGAAATGCAGGGCGGCATGTAGCTGAGGTGCTGCTAAAAGGCTGGTGTGCAATGAATAATTAGGAAGAATGGAATAGAAAGGATAAAAAGTTGTTTTGTGCCGGTACTGAAGGGTACACAGTTGTCTTTCAAAAGGGAACCTCTCCTGCGACAAGCATTTGTACCCAGGGCTTGACATTAGCACCCGCCAACCCGCCAAATGCGGGTAGATTTCACTTTATGAGTTTTTTTAACATTAATATGAGTCCCCCAGCCTGCCTATGGCCCCCCAGTGGCTAGAAATGGTGATAGGTGTAAACCGAGCCCTGGGTATCCTGCTCTGCCTTTGAGAAAATGAAAGCTCAGATGGGCTGATCTGGAATCTTCCCTTTATGACGTCATAAGGGGAAAGGCCACACCCCCACACTCCACCTTACCCCCCCCCACCCCTCTCCTCCTCAATAGCATTTAAAGCTACAGACACAGAAATGACACATCCTAAGGAAAGCTCATTGTGGGACTGGCTCTAGTGGCTGTAATTCTGCACCAAGGCTGGATTTCGGGAAAGAGACTTCAGATACAGTATTAGGGGACCACTAAGGTCTATATAAAGAGACTTCAGATACAGTATTAGGGGACCACTAAGGTCTATATAAAGAGACTTCAGATACAGTATTAGGGGACCACTAAGGTCTATATAAAAGAGACTTCAGATACAGTATTAGGGGACCACTAAGGTCTATATAAAGAGACTTCAGATACAGTATTAGGGGACCACTAAGGTCTATATAAAAGAGACTTCAGATACAGTATTAGGGGACCACTAAGGTCTATATAAAAGAGACTTCAGATACAGTATTAGGGGACCACTAAGGTCTATATAAAAGAACGTGTTAAAATGACCAGACAAAGCGTTTGTTTGGGCCCTTTCTGGTTTCCGCTCTCGGTGTCTCAGATGTGACTCAGGGAGCTGACGGAGGCAGCTTCGCTCAGCAAATGTTTCTTCATTCAAACCTTTTCTAATGTTGTACCAACTCTAAATATGCTTCCTGTGAACATTCAGCGCGCAGAGGATTGATTGCATCACTTCCTGTGGTTGGTCATCTGCAGGATGCTGAAGGCAGAAGCTGCTGCTGATCAGCATCTCAACCAATCAGGGCCCTCGGCTACATTTCAGCCTTTTCATCCTTTGAAAAATAATGTTATGTTGTCATAACACTGTTTTTCTAGACGCTTTAAGTCGCTTATTTCCAAAATCTATTGACGTTTTTGTCACTTTGTTTTAGTTTTTGGCGTCTTTTTCTACTTGTTCTCTGCTTTTGTGGACATTTGTTGCTGTCTTAACAATGTGTCTGTAGCTTTTCTCACGGTTATGACGCTTGTTTCGTGGTTTTCAGACCTTTTGTGGCTTTTTTTTCAAAGTTTTAGGGTTGTTTTTTGTCTTTTTTCAAAGACGGAGCAAAGATGTGTGTGCCTGCATGCGTGTGTGTGTGTGTGTGTATGTGTGTGTGTGTGTCTGTGTGTGTGTGCGTGCGTTAGTGTGTGTATGTGTGTGTGTTTCTGTGTGTGTGTGTGTGTCAGTGTGTGCGCGTGTGCGTTAGTGTGTGTGCGTGCATTAGTGTGTGTGTGTCAGTGTGTGTGTGCGTGCGCGCGTGTGTGTGTGCGTTAGAGTGTGTGTGTACGTGCGTTAGTGTGTGTTTGTGTGTGTGTGTGTGTGTGTGCGTTCGTTAGTGTATGTGTGTGCGTCAGTGTGTGTGTGCATGCGATGTGTGTGTGCGCCAGTGTGTGTACGCTAGTGTGTGTGTGTGCGCAAATTGTGTGTGCGCATGCGTGTAGTGCAGTGTGTGTGTGTGTGCATGCGCAGTGTGTGTTTGCACGGTAGTGCGTAGTGTGCAGTGTCAGCGTGTGCGTGCGTGATGTGCGTCTGTCGTATAGTATGCGTGTGCGTGTGTGCTGCGGCTGTGCACGTAGTGTGTGTGTGTGTGCGTGGGTGTGAAGTGCATGTGCACGTATGCGTTAGTGTGTGTGTGCGCATGCGTAGTGTGTGCGCTAGTGTGTGCATGTGCGTAGTCGTGTGCGTTAGTGTGCGTCGCATGTTACGTCAGTGTGTAGTGCTAGTGTGTGTGTGTGTGTGTGTGCGTTAGTGTGTGTGTGTGTGTGTGCGTTAGTGTGTGTGTGCGTGCGTGTGTGTGTGTGTGCATGTGTGCGTTAGTGTGTGTGTGCGATGCGTGTGTGTGCGCAGTGCGGTAGTGTGTGTGTGTGTGCTGTGCGCGTAAGTGTGTGTGTGCGCGTGTGTGTTAGTGTGTGTGTGCGTGTGTGTGCGTTAGTGTGTGTGTGTGTGTGTGTGTGTGTGCGCGTGTGCGTTAGTGTGTGTGTGTGTGTGTGTCCTAACAGATTCACAGTTTCAGTCACAACAACAGAATCGTTTTAATACATCAGTGTTCATTAACATCGACTCTATAACGATAATTATCTCAGTAAACGTGCTGCAAGATTAACTTGTTATGAAGGAAATGCTGAGAAGATCACTACAGCTGTTCAAACGGAGCTTTTACAAGATGAAAAAGGCTCCATTTAAAGCAGCTATATCAACTATTTTTAACATCATTTGGGAAAACATGATATTTGTAACATCTTCATTTTTTTTTCTCAGTGTTTTTGGCGGTTTTCCTGCTTTTTTCAACGACTTTTTAGACTTTTTTTGTCGTTTGTTCCGCAATATTTTCACCGTTTCTGTTGCTGTTTTACGTCCTGTTTTGTATCTAACGGTAGTGTGTGCGTGCGTGTGTGTATGTCTGCGTTAGTGTGTGTGTGTGTGTGCGCGTGTGCGTTAGTGTGTGTGTGTGTGTGCGCGCGTGTGCGTGCGTGTGTGCGTGTGTGTGTGTGTGCGTGTGTGTTAGTGTGTGTGTGTGTGTGCGTGTGTGTGTGTGTGTGTGTGCGTTAGTGTGTGTGTGTGCGTGTAGTGTGTGTGTGTATGTGTGTGCATGTGCGTGTTTGTGTGCGTGTGTGTGTGTGTGTGTGTGCGTGTGTATGTGTGTGTGTGTGCGTTAGTGTGTGTGTTAGTGTGTGTGTGTGTGTGTGCATGTGCGTTAGTGTGTGTGTTTGTGCGTTAGTGTGTGTGTGTGTGTGTGTGTGTGCGCGCGCGCGCGTGTATGTGTGTTTGTTTAACTATATTCGTGGGGTCAAAAAACCGGGGAATACAGTATACTTGTGGGGTCTGCACAGCATAGTGGTTAAAGGTCTGTTTGAGGGTTAAGACCTGGTTTTAGGATTAGGGTTAGAATGAGGTTCTGGTTAGGGTGAGGGTAAGGGTTAAGGTTAGGCATTTAGTGGTGATGGTTAAGGTTAGGGTAAGGGGCTAGGGAATGCATTATGTCAATGACGGGTCCCCACAAAGATAGTGAAACACACTATGTGTGTGTGTGTGTGTCAGGGGCGGAGCAGAGATGATGTGTTTCCGTAATGAAACATTCAGCTAAGCCCGTTTTTTTTTTTAAAACATTTTTTAAAATACATTTGTCATTTTTTTGGACAGCCCCCCTCGCTACGCCCACTGATCATCCCTGACGGGACGCCATCATGGCCTCAAACCCCTGGCCATCAGGGCAAAGAGCAGACTGGTTTGATCTGACGGAGGGTTTATAGACTCTACCGAGAGCTGGGAGAGATTTCTATCTGAAAGGCTCTTTGACTGGAACCGTTCAGCTGCTTCATGTGTAACAATACAACATCAACACAGGAAGTCAGAGGGAAACTCCTGAGCCCAGATATGAACTCAATATGAACTGTTCCTGGGTCAGAGCAGCGCAGGTCAGACGCAGAAGCCAGAATAGGATCGCTTCAGCGTTTTCACTCTCCTGTTGTCCTCAGGTCAAATCTGACCCATTTCAGATTCAATCACAATAATGTCAAAAGAACGGGGGGGAAAGCGACAAAGGTTCTGAAAAAGACGACCGAAATGTTGAGAATTTTTGGGCATTTTAGGCCTTTATTTGATAAGACAGCTTAGACGTGAAAGGGGAGAGAGAGGGGGGAATGACATGCAGCAAAGGCCCGCAGGTCGGATTTGAACCTGGAGCCGCTGCAGCGAGCACTGAGCCTCTGCACACAACAGGTTCTCACACTCATCTCGTAAAATATGGACGCTTGGTCGGGACTATTGCCGTCCCTTTAGCGCTATAAGTAAACGCGCTTGGTCGGGACTATTGCCGTCCCTTTAGCGCTATAAGTAAACGCGCTTGGTCGGGACTATTGCCGTCCCTTTAGCGCTATAAGTAAACGCGCTTGGTCGGGACTATTGCCGTCCCTTTAGCGCTATAAGTAAACGCGCTTGGTCGGGACTATTGCCGTCCCTTTAGCGCTATAAGTAAACACGCTTGGTCGGGACTGTTGCCGTCCCTTTAGCGCTATAAGTAAACGCGCTTGGTCGGGACTATTGCCGTCCCTTTAGCGCTGTAAGTTAAACGCGCTTGGTCGGGACTATTGCCGTCCCTTTAGCGCTATAAGTAAACGCGCTGGTCGGGACTGTTGCCGTCCCTTTAGCGCTATAAGTAAACGCGCTTGGTCGGGACTGTTGCCGTCCCTTTAGCGCTACGAGTAAACGCGCTTGGTCAGGACTATTGCCGTCCCTTTAGCGCTATAAGTAAACGCGCTTGGTCGGGACTATTGCCGTCCCTTTAGCGCTATAAGTAAACGCGCTTGGTCGGGACTATTGCCGTCCCTTTAGAGCTATAAGTAAACGCGCTTGGTCGGGACTGTTGCCGTCCCTTTAGGTCTATAGTTGATGATTTGGCTTTGGTAAACCATTGCTGTAGAGAGCTCAAGCATAACTATGTCCAGAAAATACACCAACGGGAGCCGGGACCCTCAGTGTGTTTTGAGGCATTTTTTTTGGACCTCAGGGAACCGACTGATCAGTCCGACGGGCTTTTCTGCCGACGGTCGGCCGTCTGGTTGGTGTGTCAGCACCTTAAAGGTGTTTCAGCCGGCGGGGGCGGAGCCAGACGCTGGAAACAATCAGGGTTCAGCCCAAACCTAGAAGGTTTTCAAGATATTTGATGAACGAATGCCTAAAAATCTGTACAGGCTTTGGCAACAACATGTATTTTTTTAAACGTTTGGCCCTGCCGATGTTTTTTTCCGACGTTTTTCGACATTTTTGTACCCTTTTTCCAATGAGAATGTCGCTTTTCTTTGACGTTTCTTTTCAACATTTTTCCATTTTCATTTCCATTTCCATTTTAGTCGAAACCAGTCACTGTTTCTGTTTCTAAGTCCCTTAACGTAGGAGGTAGGGTTGCTGCGTTGATTTGCAGGTCCAGTCAGAGAGACTGTTCACACAAAGTCGAAGTTATTTTAAAACCCTTTGAAGATTCGGGGCTTTTGGCAGAAATTGTTCAAAGCTGGAGCCCCAGAAGCCCCGCCCCCTGTGTCGGGGCTAAAAATAAAGACATCAGGACAGGAAAACAAAAGGCAGCCGGTCGGTGTGTGTTTTTCTAAGCGTGAATGAAAGAAGACTCAGAGTGTGTGTTGAACAGTCGGAGGGAAGTGTGTGTGAACTGCAGGACAAACAGACGCTCGAGATGCTTTTTATTTATGCACGTGGCCCCGTGTAAACAGAGTGCTGTGTGTGCACAAAAAAGGCTTCTGTGGGGAGTTCACACACACAGACACACACACGCACACACACACACAGAGACACACGCACAGAGACACACGCACAGACACACACACACACACGCATGCACGCATACATACACACACACACACACACACACAGACACACACACACACACAGACACACAGACACACAGACACACACACACACATGCATGCACACACACAGACACACACACACACACAGACACACAGACACACACACACACACACACACACACACACACATGCACAGACACACACGCACACACACACACACACACAGACACACACACACACATGCACAGACACACACGCACAGACACACACACACACAGACACACACACACACATGCACAGACACACACACGCACAGACACACACACACACACACACACGCACAGATACAGTTATTAAGAGTCTGAAAAAGTAAATGTTCTCGACATATAGCCTAAACTATATTTTTTTTAAACACTTTTTCCGATGCTTTTGATTTGTTTTATTAATGTTTTTGTATCGTAAAAAATAAAAAATAAAAATCGCAAAATGCAAAGAAATATTGGAGCCCTGCATGCACTACACAATTTGAACTTTTTATGAAAACCCATTGTTTGTCTGTGTGTTTCCAGTGATGGATCAGCTTAACTCCACCCGCCTCCTCTCCACCAACCAATCAGACCTGGGCAGCACCTTCACGCGGCAGGTGCTGCCACCGCTCTACCTGCTTATCTGCGTGGTGGGCGTGTCCCTGAACGGCGTGGCCGCCTGGATCTTCTTCAGAGTGCCAAGCGACTCGGGCCTCGTGGTCTACCTGAAGAACATGATGGTGGCCGACCTGCTGATGCTCGCCACCTTCCCCTTCCGGCTAGCAGCGCAGCTGGGCATCGCCAGCTGGCGCCTCCACGTGATCAGCTGCCGCTACACCGCCGTGCTCTTCTACTCCTCCATGTACGTGGGGATCCTGTTCATGGGGCTGATCAGCCTCGAGCGCTACGTCAAGATTGTGCGACACACGTCGCCCCCTGCTGCAGCCGCCACCTCGTTTTCCTGCAGGTCCAGGTTTGAGGACTCTTCGTATGCTTCTGTGTGTCTGCCTTTAAACTTTGGTACAGTCGATTTGGCACAATTTAGAGCCCTTCTGAAGTCATCCAACGGGAGGTTTGCTGGTGGATGAACGCAGACCTTCGGGTACTGGAGACATTTTTTTTTTCCACTGAAAATTAGGCCCTATGTTCCCACATTTCATTTTTCATGAATTTGTATCAGATTTTATCCCCCTTTCTCCCAATTTGCTAGCCAATTACATCCAACCTGTTATCCAGTAGCAACGGACTACAGATGGAATGTAGCTTTTTGCTAAATCTGGTTAACAGATAACCCTAACCCTAACCCTGACCCTAATTTTAAGAAAAATCTTAGAAATGTGGGACCAGACTTTTCCTTAAGTTACCAGCTAACGCTAGGGGTAGCTAACTAGCTTGGTTAAATCTTTCTAAATGAATCTAGTTGTAGTCTTGCAATGTGCGACCCTGCAAGATCCCCAGTCTTTACATATTACGACTTTAACGTGTGGCCGGGTTGGCTCAGTGGGTTGAGCAGGTGCACATATACTGAGAAGTTTATGCCTCAACGCAGAGGCCCAGGGTTTGAATCTGACCTGTGACGATTTTCTGCATGTCTTCTCTCTCCCCTTTCTCACCTAGCTGTCCTATCAAAATAAAGGTAGAAAAGCCCAAAAAATAATCTTTATGACTTTAACGTTGGATGTGAGATGATTGTCTTTAGATGTCGGATGGTGTCAGACTTTAGTCTTAGATGTGTAAAACTGACTTTCTCCACAAAGAATCGTGCAAAAGCATTGCTTTAAATCTTGTGTTTACCCGAGATGTGCTCTTAAGTTTCCTGTCTTGTTTCTTTCCAGGTTTGGCAGCGGATCCTTGCTGCATCACCTGCACAGCGTCGGCTTTGCCCGGGTGATGGCGCTTCTCACTTGGAGCTTCCTCCTTCTCTGCGTCCTGCCCAACGTGGTGCTGACCAGCCGGCCGGCTACCGAGGAGAACGCACGGCACTGCATGCAGCTGAAGACGCAGCTGGGCGTGCAGTGGCACCGCGTGTCTACCTTCCTGAGCGTGGGCCTGTTCTGGGTGACCCTGCTGGTCCTCGCCTACTGCTACACCTCCATCGCCTGCCGCGTCTACCAGTCGTACCGCCGCGTGCGCCGCAGCAGCAACAATAACAGCAGCAGCAGTAGCGATGCGTGCCGGAAGTCCAACCGCAGCATCTTCAGCATCCTGGCTGTCTTCTTCGTGTGCTTCGTGCCGTACCACGTGTGTCGTGTGCCGTACACGCTGAGCCAGATGCCAGCGTCGGGCTTCGGCCGGGACACGCGCTTCCTGCTGTTCCAGCTGAAGGAAGGGACGCTCTTCCTGTCGGCGCTTAACGTCTGCCTCGACCCCATTATCTACTTCCTGATGTGCCGAACCTTCAGAGAGTCGCTGCTGAGGAAACTGTCGGGGAGAGACCGGAGGAGTGGGTCGCTGACCACAGGACAGAGTCTGAGTCACATTTAGAGAGGGAGGCAGGGGACAAGGAGAGGAGATAAGGAGAGGAGGGAACAACAGAGGGGACAAGGAGAGGACAAGAGAGGGGACCAAAGGAGAGGGGACAAGGACAGGACAAGAGAGGGGACCAAAGGAGAGGGGACAAGGAGAGGACAAGAGAGGGGATCAAAGGAGAGGGGACCAAAGGATGAGGGGACCAAAGGAGAGGACAAGAGAGGGGACCAAAGAAGAGGGGACAAGGACAGGACAAGAGAGGGGACCAAAGGAGAGGGGAAAAGGAGAGGACAAAAGAGGGAACCAAAGAAGAGGGGACAAGGACAGGATAAGAGAGGGGACCAAAGGAGAGGGGACAAGGACAGGACAAGAGAGGGGACCAAAGGAGAGGGGACAAGAGAGGAGACCAAAGGAGAGGGGACAAGGAGAGGACAAGAGAGGGGACCAAAGGAGAGGGGACAAGAGAGGGGACCAAAGGAGAGGGGACAAGAGAGGAGACCAAAGAAGAGGGGACAAGAGAGGGGACCAAAGGAGAGGGGACAAGGAGAGCACAAGAGAGGGGACAAGGACAGGACAAGAGAGGGGACAAGGAGAGGACAAGAGAGGGGACAAGGAGAGAACAAGAGAGGGGACCAAAGAAGAGGGGACCGAAGGAGAGGACAAGAGAGGGGACCAAAGGAGATGCACCTCTGTGTCTTTCTGGAAGTAAATAATCTATATTGTAACTCACAATTCCCAAAGTTAAGTAACTTAAATTAACATAACTGTACTTAAAACTAAAGTTGGTAACTTTTATAAGTAAAATAAGTCTGTGACGTAGAGTTACGTCCTTATTTGAAGTGACTCATTTTTTATCCAATCCCTGATGTTTTATTAAAGTATTTTCGTTGCCTGAACTGAACTAGCTAACGTTAACTACGTATTTTAAAGGGAGCGTGCCTATGTTCCCACAGCCCTATGTTCCCACAGCCCTATGTTCCCACAGCTCTATGTTCCCACAGCTCTATGTTCCCACAGCCCTATGTTCCCACAGCCCTATGTTCCCACAGCCCTATGTTCCCACAGCTCTATGTTCCCACAGCCCTATGTTCCCACAGCTCTATGTTCCCACAGCCCTATGTTCCCACAGCTCTATGGTCCCACAGCCCTATGTTCCCACAGCTCTATGTTCCCACAGTTCTATGTTCTCACAGCTCTATGTTCCCACAGCTCTATGTTCCCACAGCTCTATGTCTCACAGCTCTATGTCCCCCACAGCTCAGTGTTCCCACAGTTTATGTTCCCACAGCTCTATGTTCCCACAGCTCAGTGGTCCCACAGCCCTATGTTCCCACAGCCCTATGTTCCCACAGCCCTATGGTCCCACAGCCTATGTTCCCACAGCCCTATGTTCCCACATTTCTAAGATATTTTTTTCGAAATTAGGCCCTATGTTCCCATATTTCCTTTTTCATAAATTTGTATCAGATTGTATCCCCCTTTCTCCCAATTTGGTAGCCAATTACACCCAACCTCTTATCCAGTAGCAATGGACTACAGATGGAATGTAACCCTAACCCTAATATAGGACCTAATTATAAGAAAAATCTTAGAAATGTGGGACCATTGGGCTGTGGGAACATAGGGCTGTGGAACATAGGGCTGTGGGAACATAGAGCTGTGCGACCATTGGGCTGTGGGAACATAGGGCTGTGGGAACATAGAGCTGTGGGAACATAGGGCTGTGGGACCATAGGGCTGTGGGAACATAGAGCTGTGGGAACATTGGGCTGTGGGAACATAGAGCTGTGGGACCATTGGGCTGTGGGAACATAGAGCTGTGGGAACATTGGGCTGTGGGAACATAGGGCTGTGGGACCATAGGGCTGTGGGAACATAGAGCTGTGCGACCATTGGGCTGTGGGACCACTGGGCTGTGGGAACATAGGGCTGTGGGAACATAGAGCTGTGGGACCATTGGGCTGTGGGACCACTGGGCTGTGGGAACATAGAGCTGTGGGAACATAGAGCTGTGGGACCATTGGGCTGTGGGACCATTGGGCTGTGGGAACATAGAGCTGTGGGAACATAGGGCTGTGGGAACATAGAGCTGTGGGACCATTGGGCTGTGGGAACATAGAGCTGTGGGAACATAGAGCTGTGGGAACATAGAGCTGACCCCATTTTAAAACTGTATCCGTCACGTTTAAAAACGGCTACTGTGCAGCTGTTTAGCCGTCACAACGTTAAACAGTCTAAACGAGGGGACGCTCTTCCTGTCAGTGCTCAACACCTGCCTCGACCCCCGTCATCTGAGCCACGTTAGAGGGAGACAGGGTGCAAGGAACGGAGGCAAGAGATATGAGGACAACACACCTAGCCTTCAACAAACAAATCAAGATTCTGTTACGGCATTGTCTTATCTGGATATGGATATACAGGAGGAGGGAGAGGCAGTTTGCAGTTTGCATGTCCAGGAATACTGCTGTGGTCATCATTGTGTCATATTGTGATATTGTATACTAAGACAGAAATGTTAGGCTATATGTGCAGATTTATGTTTGTATAATTGTAAATAAATAACTGTCTATATATTATTAAAGATGTGTATAACCTGTGGGATTCACAGTTTAAGTTTTATGTATGTATTTATTGTTGAAGAACCAAAGTAAAAGACAGAAAGAAGGAAGGAAGAGGAAGTGAAAGTGAACTCTGATGACTGGGCACCAAACTATCACGTTATACTGGTTCAACTTTTCAGCTGATTTGGTTTTTGTGGCTCTAATGTCACCCGAGTCTCTCGTCTCTCGGGTTGTTGCCTCAAGTTTGACACACAGTGTGTGGTGATGGCGCAGTCGATGTGTCACATGCCTTTGGTGTGAGAGACCTGGGTTCAATTCCCACTGCGATACATCAACCAATGTGTCCCTGAGCAAGACACTTAACCCCTAGTTGCTCCAGAGGTGTGCGGCCTCTGACACATGTAGCAATTGTAAGTCGCTTTGGATAAAAGCGTCAGCTAAATGACATGTAATGTAATGATTCAGTATGCATGGTAAGGTGCTCTATGAGGAGTGTGTGTCATGGTGGTAGTGCAAATAAGTCCAATAGTAGCTATATAGTAGGATAAAGTCTAGAGACCAGCATTAAATATGGACAATATAAGAGAATAATGTAGACATAGTCATATAAAAACTAGCAGTGCAAGGATAAAGTTAAAAAAAAGAAAAAACAGCATTAAATATGGGCATTATAAGGGAACGAAGTAGACAGTAGGATAGACACAAATCAACAGTCAATATTAGAGGTTTGAAGTAATAAGGTCATAGCCATTGTTCAAGTATTAAGTTAGACCTCAGTCCATGCTGGGAGAAGGAGGGAGGGAGGGGTTGTGCATATGGGCTAATATAGCCAGTACACAGTGTAAGCGGTACACAGTGTAAGCAGTAAACAGTGTAAGCAGTAAATAGTATAAGTGGTACATAGTGTAAGCGGTACACAGTGTAAGCAGTACATAGTGTAAGCAGTAAACAGTGTAAGCGGTACACAGTGTAAGCAGTAAACAGTGTAAGCAGTACATAGTATAAGTGGTACATAGTGTAAGCGGTACACAGTGTAAGCAGTACATAGTGTAAGCAGTAAACAGTGTAAGCAGTACATAGTGCAAGTAGTAAACAGTGTAAGCAGTACATAGTATAAGTGGTACATAGTGTAAGCAGTAAACAGTGTAAGCAGTACATAGTGTAAGCAGTAAACAGTGTAAGCGGCACACAGTGTAAGCAGTACATAGTGTAAGCAGTAAACAGTGTAAGCGGTACACAGTGTAAGCAGTAAACAGTGTAAGCGGTACACAGTGTAAGCAGTACACAGTGTAAGCGGTACACAGTGTAAGCAGTAAACAGTGTAAGCAGTAAACAGTGTAAGCAGTAAACAGTGGGCCAGTGGACAGTCCGTACATAACTGTTGTTATAGGAGCAGTGTTGGGAAGGATACTTTCAAAACGTATTCCGTTACAGAGTACATGCCCAAAAATGTAATTTGTAACGTATTCCGTTACGTTACTCAATCTGAGTAAAGTATTCTGAATACTTGGAGTACTTCCACATTGAATTGCATTTTATAAGTAGGAATGCGGCCATCACATCCAGCTTACTAAACAGGCCTACTCTGGTGTGTTCTTCTGGTCCAACTGGCTGAATGTGAACCTGAACAAGCAGCTAGATTTTTGTATTTGTAGTCCCGAACTGCATACTACAAAACTCTAACCGCAGTCTAAGCTAATTTTAGCTAACGTTAGCTAACATATCAAACGGGGCGAGTCTTTCAACGGCTCTGGGTCTAGTAAATCAGCACGTAGGAGAATGTAAAGTCGCACGTCAACTATAAAACAGCAAGGTGACCAGTAACACTACAGCAGATGACTACCCTTGGCTAAAAATAACGTGCTTTAAGATGCTTCTTCAGGTTGGAGGTGGAGGAATCTGGACGCTGAAAGGAGGTTGGTTGCTGCCAAGCAGAGGTTGTACTGCAGTGCACAGTAATATTTCCTTCTCCCTTCTCTTTCTTTAATGTGAAATGCTGTTTGAATTTCCAAGATAGAAACCATTCCTGCCCTGGCTCCATCTTTACCTCTATCAGTGATCACGCAGATAGCTCATTTTTTCGTTTTCATATTGGGGCTTCTGGGAAATGCACGGAGTTGCGAGAGTGAATAAACCTGTGAAACAGAGAAGTATCGTCATGTAATCCATTGATTTCAACAATGTAACTGTATTCTAAATACCAACTATTTAAATAGTAACTGTAACAGAGTACAGTTACTCATAATTTGTATTCTGAATACGTAACGCCGGTACATGTACTCCGTTACTCCCCAACACTGTATAGGAGGTAGTGGAAGTGATAAGAAAAGAATACTACAAACATAAATACATTTATAACTCCACAGAAGCAGAGGTGTAATTACTCACGCTGACCACCAGAGGGC
>NC_135857.1:35125011-35142511 GCF_031162955.1 Sander vitreus | reverse complement strand
AGTACAGAAGTATTGTCAGCTTCATGTATTTAAAGTATTGGCAGATTTACGTTGCGACCTCTTGGAGGGGAAACACGGCTGATATACGTATGTTGAAGGTTATTTTCTTTGCTGATGATGTGATGTTATTTTCGACTGACCGGTCCTTGGGTTTCTCAGAATGCATGGACATTTCTCTGAGCTATTTTCAATGCAGTAAGTCATACAAATCCTGTTTTTAAAAATACTAAGTGAACATTATAAAGAATGAGGACCATAAGTGTAATTTACAGGTCGGATAAGGGGGTTATAACTGGGCTTTTTCCAAAGTTTTTGGTCGCTTTTTGGGACGTTTTTGTCGCTTTTTTCTGGACTCTGTGCAATTTTGAGGTTTTCACTGCTGCTGTTGTGGTGATCTGTCACTTCCCTTTTAGCATTATCCAGTTCCTGTATGCAGATATTTGAGCCATTTTCTAACACAAAATTAATTTTGATTCAACTCTCTTAGAACATCCAGAAAAATGATCGACCATGGAGGAGCAGGAGTGACTCCAATCTTCAACCAGTCCTCAGTGTCCAACAGGACGAACGTCAGCGCTTTGACTCACTGCGATCAGGTCATCACCTCGGCTAACGTTTTCTTCCTGCTGGTCTACACTCTAGTGTTTCTGGTGAGTCTCTGTCTCTATTGGCGTTTTTCCATTACATGATACCTGCTCGACTCGACACACTGTGCGTCCATTTTCCATTGCAGATTTTAGTACCGCCTCAGCGTGGCTGGTCGTTATATGCCGGCTTGACACAAACACCAGCGCAAAAAACACAGCTGGCTAAACTATTTAAAAATAGCAGGTTTGTTCAGGACACCCCCGTCTGTCGCTTTCACGTCACCTTTTCGGCTCGCCTCAGCTCGCTTGGAACCTCGACTGAGGTGGTACTAAAAAAAGTACCCGTTAGCAGGTACCAGGGACTTTTTTTCGTAATGGAAAACCAAAAAAGGCGAGTAGAGTCGAGGCGAGTCGAGCAGGTACCATGTGATCGAAAAGCGACTTATGGTTTGTTTGCACAATTTCTTAAATAACTGACCACAACAAATTAAATTCTGACTGTAAATGTTGTAAATGCAGTTTGTTCTCCTTGTGATGTGGAAAACGTCTGTTCAATCTTTACTTTGACGAATACTTGAACGAACTTGATTAGCATCATTTGTCTTTACTTGAATATCAGTTTATTACAGCACAAATCTGACGTCAGAGAAGATCTTGGTACAACATGTATGCATGGACACATATATACCAAATATAAAAACAAAACGGTCTTCATCTTATCTTTTTAGGGCTGCAACTAACCCTTTTCTAGTATCTCAAGTAAACCATGACAATCCTTCGGGCCCTATTTTAACGATCTAAGCGCCGCAAGCGGTGTGTAGCGCCTGGTGCAGGTGTGTTTAGGGCGTGTCCAAATCCACTTTTGCTAGTTTGACGGCGGTAAAAAGGGTCCGTGTGCCGGGCGCATGGTTCTAAAGGGTTGACCTTAGTGTCTTCATTAATCAGAGGTGTGTTTTGGGCGTAACATGCAATAAACCAATCAGAGATCATCTCCCATTCCCTTTAAAAGCCAGGCGCGTTTGGACCTTGGAGCATTGCTGTTATGATGGAGGATTTGCACCGTAATATTTGTATTTGTAATCTTCTGCATGTGTGTGTGCTGCTGTGCGTCCCTGTGTGTGTAACAAGCATAGTGTGAGCGTGCTGTGCATGAGCCTAGGCGATTTTTTACTAATTTGCTGTTAAAATAACAATGAAATGCTGGGTTATTGACTTTAGACCAGGTTTTTGATGGTCAATGGCGCGATCATTTAAACGGCGTGGGCGCTGGATGGGAAATTGACAACTGCGCCGGTCTTAAACTAGCAAAGACACTTGCGTTGGGCTTTGCGCTGCGCCGGGTGCAAGATAAGGCCCTTCATGTCTAACACATTTCTACCGCTCTCCTCTGCAGGTTGGTTTGCTCCTGAACGGCTTCACGCTGAAGGTTTACTTCTGCCGAGCTCAGCAGCAAGTGTCGAGCAGCGTGACCATCTACCTGAAGAACCTGGCAGCCGCCGACTTCTTGATCAGCCTCTGTCTGCCCATCCGAATCACCAACTACGCCAGCAGCTCCGTCGACGTCCGCCGGGTCTACTGCAACTTTGGTGCTTCCGCCTTCTACCTGAACATGTACGCCAGCATCCTGTTCATGGGTTACATCGCAGCCAACAGGTAGGACTGCGCTGAACTGCAACGGGGTATTCAGGGAAGGTAGAGCAGCTTATTTTTGGGTTCGGCAACACATACTCACTCCCATCGCTTCAAAAAGCAACAGTTGGTCGGGACTCTTGGCACTGGTACCGGTACTGGTACTGGTACCCCAGTACTAGGGGTGGTACGGTTCACAAAATCCACCGTTCGGTTCGTATCACGGTTTTAGGGTCACGGTTTTCGGTTCTGTATGGATCTTGTTATGTTTTCTT
Source organism: Sander vitreus (assembly GCF_031162955.1). Classification (NCBI taxonomy): domain Eukaryota; kingdom Metazoa; phylum Chordata; class Actinopteri; order Perciformes; family Percidae; genus Sander; species Sander vitreus. The sequence goes on along the minus strand of NC_135857.1, from coordinate 35,140,020 downwards.
TTAATCTTTAACACTCCAGAAATATACTTCAGCATATGATATATAGCTAAAAGTAGCATATTGAATGCATGTTGCACAATACATGCAGACAGTGGCAGTCCTATCTATTGTTTGATTTCCGCTGTCATCATAGGTAACATGAAATCCAAAATGTTAACCACACACCAGACTTATACGACGCTGGAACATCCTCCAACTCCGGGCAGCTTTCCTCATCTCTCCCACCTGACATCTCTACACGTGACGTGACCTGCAGCACTCCTCACTCCACCTGAGGAACGGTCGGCTCGGCGCCTCTCAAAATCTGACAAAAATCTTTCAAACTGACCTCTGTTGATCAAAAAAACAGACAGATTCAGCAACTGCACGGCCTATTTCTCACTTAAAATGTTTTCAGAAACACTTTTCGGTGAACTATTTTCGTAAAATACGAGATCGTATTCAGAACTAGACGCCATTAGAGTCTGTTTTGAAATTCGGGAGCAGCAACAACCACGTGACGCGTTCGTCCAATCAGCTGCCATGTGTTGCGTTCGTCACGCTCATCCCCCTCATCCCCCTCGTCGTTTCCAGTAAGTGTTTTAACACAGGTGTCAAAAGTGGGCAGTAAGTGGTTAGTGCACATTAACAGTGGACTGATGAACCGTGCGACGCACACACGCTCCGAACCGAGACAAGCAAACCGAGCAGTTCGGATGTTTTTTCATGAACCGTACCACCCCTAGTACGTACATTTAACTGACATGCGGCATGTCCAAGACCAGGACTAGTCAAGACAGAGTCCAAAGAGGTTTTGAGTCCAAGTCAAGACAGACAGACAGTCATGGCCTGAGACGGAAAAAAAAAAGAATCCTGAAAATGATTGGAGCCTGATGATTAAGGTATATGATGCAGACAGGCGTATACCAGGCGACCAATGTCAATGCCCGTCTAGAAGGATTTTGAACTAAACTAATACCTGTTTTCTGAACAAACACACTTCATTAATGGTTTTGTTTTGAAGGAGGAAGTTACTTCCTCAACTACAATATTTGACGAGTCCAATAGCCGATTCCGAAGTCTGAGTCAAAATACCAGCGAGTCCAAGAGAAGTCAGAGACAACAGAATAACGTCTCGAGTCCGAGTCCGGACTCAGGTACTACAGCCCTGCCATCCACCACCCCAACCTCCTGTCTTTCTTCTTTCATACTACTCTCTACCGTTGTCTCTCTTAATACTGTGTCATCTTACAGCGCTGCATTATTGAAATATCATGCACTTTGGATGATTCTGCCATTTTTATAGCTAGAACAGTACGTTTTCCCATTTATATCATGTTTCTATTGTGGAAAATGTCATTTCACTAGGTTTTTACGTGGGTTAGGGCACTGCACATCCAAATAAGTGCCCTTAACGACCCACAGCCCGTCAGTCTCCATAGGATAACATGGAAAAACTCGACCCTTACCTCCATCCATCCATCTTCATCCGCTTATCCGGGGTCGGGTCGCGGGGGTAGCAGCTCCAGAAGGGGACCCCAAACTTCCCTTTCCCGGGCCACATTAACCAGCTCCGACTGGGGGATCCCGAGGCGTTCCTAGGCCAGGTTAGAGATATAATCCCTCCACCTAGTCCTGGGTCTCCCCCGAGGCCTCCTCCTAGCTGGACGTGCCTGGAACACCTCCCTAGGGAGGCGCCCAGGGGGCATCCTTACCAGATGCCCGAACCACCTCAACTGGCTCCTTTCGACGCGAAGGAGCAGCGGCTCTACTCCGAGCTCCTCACGGATAACTGAGCTTCTCACCCTATCTCTAAGGGAGACGTCAGCTACCCTCCTGAGGAAACCCATTTCAGCCGCTTGTACCCTGGATCTTGTTCTTTCGGTCATGACCCAGCCTTCATGACCATAGGTGAGGGTAGGAACAAAAACTGACCGGTAGATTGAGAGCTTTGCCTTCTGGCTCAGCTCTCTTTTCGTCTAACGGTGCGATAAATTGAATGTAATACCGCACCTGCTGTGCCGATTCTCCGACCAATCTCCCGCTCCATTGTCCCCTCACTCCCGAACAAGACCCCAAGGTACTTGAACTCCTTCACTTGGGGTAAGGACTCATTCCCTACCTGGAGAAGGCACTCCATCGGTTTCCTACTGAGAACCATGGCCTCCGATTTAGAGGTGCTGATCCTCATCCCAGCCGCTTCACACTCGGCTGCGAACCGATCCAGTGAGTGCTGAAGGTCACAAGCCAATGATGCCATCAGGACCACATCATCTGCAAAAAGCAGCGATGAGATCCCCAGCCCACCGAACTGCAACCCCTCTCCACCCCGACTACGCTTCGATATCCTGTCCATAAATACTACAAACAGGATTGGTGACAAAGCGCAGCCCTGGCGGAGGCCAACTCTCACCTGAAACGAGTCCGACTTACTGCCGAGAACCCGGACACAGCTCTCGCTTTGGTCGTACAGAGATTGGATGGCCCGTAGGGGACCCCTACCTGGTGGGCTTAAATATATTTTCATCTTTCTAAAACTGCTTTTCCATGTCTCACCTCCATAAATTATTGTATAAACACAGATATTTGTGCATTTACTTAAAATACATGGAGTTACAGCCAGGTCGGAATGGTTGAAAAAGCTGTTTCAATCGTCCCTACATAGACATATGCCATTATAGCTTGTTCTGCTTTCCATGTAAACAAGCATGCAATATGAAAGTCTGGGATTGTGGAGAACACTAAATGGTCTATTGAATAAGCATGTAGTATATAAGTCCCATAACATAGGTAGACACTGTCTGATATTTCTGTTTCTATAAGTCCCATAACATAGGTAGACACTGTCTGATATTTCTGTTTCTATAAGTCCCATAACATAGGTAGACACTGTCTGATATTTCTGTTTCTATAAAACATCTATGCTGCATTGATTTGCTGGTCCAGTCCGAGAGACTAAAGGCTGTTTTATATTTCTGTGTAAAATCTACGCCGTAGGGTCTGGCGTAGAGTTCGTGTCTCCACGTATCTACGTGCGTAGCCTGACGTGCACCTCTCGAAAAATGTAACTACACGTCGCGGCGACGCACGTCGCTCGGCCGTGGCTTGGTAGCGTTGCATTTCCCCCGACTCATTTCCTGGTTCTCCTTCTCCATAAACAACATGAAATCAAGGAGAGGGTTAACTTTTGCCCTGTTACACCCTGCTACGCTCTGCGGTGTCCTGCTGCTTCCTGCTATGCTCTGCTGCGTCCTGCTACATCCTGCTATGCTCTGCTGCGTCCTGCTACGTCCTGCCGCGTCCTGCGGTGTCCTGCTACGTCCTGCCGCGTCCTGCGGTGTCCTGCTACGTCCTGCTATGCTCTGCTGCGTCCTGCTACGTCCTGCTGCGTCCTGCTATGTCTCTGCTGCGTCCTGCTATGCTCTGCTGTGTCCTGCTACATCCTGCTATGCTCTGCCGTGCCCTGCTACGTCCTGCTACGTCATGTAACTCCCTGCAGTGCCCTGCTACATCCTGCTGCGTCCTGCTACGTCCTGCTATGCTCTGCTGCGTCCTGCTACGTCCTGCTACGTCCTGCTACGTCCTGCTATGCTCTGCCGTGCCCTGCTACGTCCTGCTATGCCCTGCTACGTCCTGCTATGCTCTGCTGCGTCCTGCTACGTCCTGCTATGCTCTGCTGCGTCCTGCTACGTCCTGCTATGCTCTGCTGCGTCCTGCTACGTCCTGCGGCGTCCTGCTATGCTCTGCTGCGTCCTGCTGCGTCCTGCTGCGTCCTGCTATGCTCTGCTGCATCCTGCTACGTCCTGCTATGCTCTGCTGTGTCCTGCTACGTCCTGCTATGCTCTGCTGCGTCCTGCTACGTCCTGCCACGTCCTGCCACGTCCTAAGGCCTTCATCTGATGACAGTGATGAGTTAAATCCAATGCAATATCGAGTACATTCAACTGAGCGGCCGGTAATTTCAAAGTGTCTCAGAGAAATAGCTTTGGGGGTGAAACATCTTCAATGTTTGAGTCCAGAGGACCAAAAGGCCAACAAATGCACAACTCACGCTGCATGTTGGCATGTTTATATCACTTATAATGTGGGCACGAATACCTGCTATAAGCAAGCGTTGGAGGTGTAAACGATTCAACATCACAATGATCAAGACTAAAAATGGCTGTGTCCTGACCCAATTCTTAAAACAGATCTGATTCAAAAGGGACCCAAGAGTAGTCCAATCTGATTCGATGAGACCCAAATATATTTAGGCTCGATCCGAAATATGGTCGACCCGAGTTATTCGACACACTGACAGACAGATCCAAGACCTGCAGCTGTACAACAGGGCCTGATTCTGACCAGATTAAACTGACCTGAGTCCCAGATGTGGTCACTGAGTGGACTCATACAGCCCTCTGCTCTGCCTCAAGTACAGCTGCCAGACTGAGCTTGGCTTTGGTGGGAATTTGGGCTGATTTGGACGGAGAAGCAGCTCCAGATAGAAGCACGACCAAGCCAGCATTGGGCCAGTCTCGAGAGTCTAAATCGACGATGTTTCATTTCCGAGATGTTCTGGTAACGCCGGAAATGTCCCTCTTTTCTGATGTCCGTTACCTTTCCTCTTTCTTTGTGTTGGCGTTCTAACCTTCTAAATCCAGACAGCTAGCTAGACTATCTGTCCAATCTGAGTTTTCTGTTGCACGACTAAAACAACTTATGAACATACATGTTCCACCAAAACAAGTTCCTTCCTGAGGCTATTTTGCAGAGGCACCATTGCTGCGTCCAGCACTTAGCACCGCCCAAGACGATTGTGATTGGTTTCAAGAAATGCCAATAAACCAGAGCAGGTTTTTCTCCCATCCAGGAATGCTGTGTGGACTAACCAGACCTTCCTCCACAGCGCCCTTGATCAAGGCACTGGCTCAGATCTGGAGTTGGTCCCCGGGCACTGTAAATGGCTGCCCACTGCTCCCTTGAGGGATGGGTTAAATGCAGAGAATGAATTTCGCTACATGTATGTGTATGTGTATGTGACAATACAGTACCTTTACCTTTACCTGTGAAGGAAGGTCTGGCAATGCGAGACTAGTCTCTCGACAACTCAACAAGCTGTAACCGCTGCTGCTAAAACAGCTCTCAGTGTGCAGAGCGCCTGTCTGACATTGTTAACTATTTCAGAACATGCTGTTTGGTTAAAGAGCTACACAGAGGGCCCTATCTTGCACCCGGCGCAGCACAAAGCCCGACGCAAGTGTCTTTGCTAGTTTAAGACCGACGCAGTTGTCAGTTTCCCGTCCAGAGCCCACGTCGTTTAAATAGAAAATGCACCTGCGCCCATTTGTGCGCCCATGGGCGTGCTGGTCTTACAGGGAGGTGTGTTCAGGTGCATTCTGGGCGTGCTGGTCTTACAGGGAGGTGTGTTCAGGTGCATTCTGGGCGTGCTGGTCTTACAGGGAGATGTGTTCAGGTGCATTCTGGGCGTATTGCTATCTTGAGGCAGTGGGAAGTGATGGCACCATTGACCAACAAAAACCTGGTCTAAAGTCAATAACGCAGCATTTCATTGTTATTGTAACAGAGCATTAGTAAAATGCTCCTAGGCTCGTGCACAGCGCGCACACTATGCTTGTTACACACACAGGGACGCACAGCAGCACACACACATGCAGAAGATTACAAATACAAATATTACGGTGCAAATCCTCCATCATAACAGCAATGCTCCAAGGTCCAAACGCACCTGGCTTTTAAAGGGAATGGGAGATGATCTCTGATTGGTTGATTGCATGTTACGCCCAAAACACACCTCTGATTAATGAAGACACTAAGTACAACCCTTTAGAACCATGCGCCCGGCGCACAGACCCTTTTTTACCGCCGTCAAACTAGCAAAAGTGGATTTGGACACGCCCTAAACACACCTGCACCAGGCGCTTCACGCCGTGCCCTTAAATCGGTAAAATAGGGCCCATTGTCTTTCTAACTTCCCCCCTGAGGTAGATTTCATATGACATAAAAACAGCTTCTGTATAAAACAAACTCTTTCCTTGTTTGTTAAAATGCAGAAATAAAAAAAAAACCATTTAGCGTTTCCAAGAAACTGCCAACTACTGACTTGGCTCTCGTCCTTCCAGGTATCTGAAGATCATCCATCCGTTAGGAACTCACATCCTGCAGACGGTGCGAGCCGCCTACATCATCTCCACGGTAACCTGGCTTCTCCTCTTGGCCATGATGACCACGTACGTCACCCTGTCGCTCCTCACCCAGGAGCCTTCACCCTCCGTCTCCAGCGCCTTGGACTGTGACGTCCTGCACAGCAAACAGCTCAAAATCTTCTACAAAATGGTGCACGCCAGCTCGGCCGCCATCTTCCTGGTCGTCCTCGTCTCCCTCGTCTTCTTCTACCACAGCACGTCCCGGCGGCTGTCGCTGGCACAGAAGCAGCGGCCGGCGTCCCCTGGCTCCAAGAAGCTCGCCAAGTCCCGCCGGAACATGTTGGTGCTTGTCAGCGTCTTCTGCATCTGCTTTGTGCCGTACCACCTGGTCCGCCTTCCCTACGCATTCAAGAATCCACGGTTTGCGTGGGGCCAGACGTTCTACTACCTGAAGGAGCTGACCATCATGGTGTCGGTCCTCAACGTGTGCCTGGACCCGCTCATCTATTTCATTTTCTGCAAGGCCTTCCGAGCACAGCTGAGCCTGCGGAGGCGGTCCAGCGGCACACAGGCGACGCACGGAGCAAACGGCGAGAGGAGGAGCAGCGACAGGCGCACCAGCACCATCAGATTCAACCGGAAGACGTCGCTCACCACCACGCCAATGCCGATCAGTGTGCTGTAGCTCAAAGACACCAACATCTGAACTTGTGTTATTTAAAACAACAATTAGTCCGTCACATACTGAGGCTTGGTCAGTGGCTCTCAGCGTTAGATTGTAGACTGTTGTAGACAGATGATGACGGGGGGGCGCTGGAAGCAATATTTTGGAAAGGTGCCCTTAGGGGGTGTTTGTTTGAAAGCTAGTTTAAACCAAAGATTCACAATAACAATACATGTTTACACTTTAAACTACTAAAAAACAGTGGTCTGCAACATTAAAACCTGCCAGTTCACGGCACTGCAACTGGACGAGACGGGTATCATAACTCTTCTGTGCTTCTGTCAGCTTTGTTCGGCGCAGCTCCGTGCTGCGTTCACGGAAACGGGACGTCAGAGCATCATCTTAAATGAGCTCTGTAGTACGTGAAGCTGCGTTCAGATAAAAAAAAACAAAAAAAAACAAAAACAAAAAAAAAAAACACTGTAGCACAAGTAGACTTTACAGTAACAGTTTTTCGTCAGATCGTTTATAGAACAGGTTTCCTACTGCACCTGAAGGCAGCTTCATTTCACGGAGAAAGAGAGAAAGAAAAGAGACGAGCGAGCGATATCGACTGTGCTTTGTTGTTTCGCAAACATTTAGCTGTTTCACAAACTCCCGGGCAGTTCAGGGCTTGTGTTTGGTGTTTTAAAACTTTCTTGTGGAAGCGATAGAGGCAGTGATGTAACTGTTTACTGCAGGCTACAAGATTCTCACACCACAGCGCGATATGGGGTTGCGTTTCTCCAAATGTGCCAAGGGGGGGCCTTACATAAGCTGAAGCTTCCGACCCTACCCTTTGGTTACGACCAATAAAATTCATTCATTCATACTATTCTACTCTAACCTGTACTATTCTAAACCTAAAGTCCTAAAAACTAAAGGGCTACCTAAAGTCGCTTTCTTCTTTTCCGTCCCGTTCTTCCCGCGTGTCACTGAACCGTAAGCCCACCCACGACCTTTTCCTTAACTTAAGGGGCCGTGTTCATTTCAAGGAATTCTGTGAGATCAGGTTATCTTGAAATGTTCTGACCCAATTCTTAAAACTGATCTGATAAGACCCGAATATATTTAGGCTCAATCCGAAATGTGGTTGACCTGAGTTATTAGACACACTGACAGACAGATGCAAGACCTGCAGCATCTGTCCAATCTGAGTTTTCTGTTCCCACAGCCCAATGGTCCCACAGCCCAATGGTCCCACAGCCCAATGATACCACAGCCCAATGTTCCCACAGCCTAATGTTCCCACAGCCCATAGGTCCCACAGCCCAATGGTCCCACAGCCCAATGGTCCCACCGCCCAATGATACCACAGCCCAATGTTCCCACAGGCTAATGTTCCCACAGCCCAGTGGTCCCACAGCCCAATGGTCCCACAGCCCAATGTTCCCACAGCCCTATGTCCCCACAGCCCAATGGTCCCACAGCCCTATGGTCCCACAGCCCAATGGTCCCACAGCTCTATGTTCCCACATTTCTAGGACATTTTTAAAATTAGGTCTTGTGTTCCTACATTTCCCTTCAATTTAAACCCTATCCTCCCACAACATGTTTTAGGGTTAGGGGGATAACATCTGATACTAATTCATGAAAAATGTGGGAACATAGGGCCTAATTTTGAAAAAAATCTTAGAAATGTGGGAACATATATACATATATGGGTTTTTATTTCCCTGATTTGCACACAGACTCATTTCTATTTAATGGACTTTGAGTGGCTTTTTCAGACATGCAGAGGAAAAGCAGATCTGCAGTTTAAATGTATTAATACACTTATTTGCATGGCTTTAATCTGCAGCCCTGTTCATTGTTCAAGGTCGCAGTTTATATATCCTGCACAACGATTCCTTTGTGAGAGACGGGGCCATGGTTTTCATCACAACTTCCTACAGATAAACATCGTCGTCTTCATGTCTTCTGTGGACTACAGCTCTGAAATATACATTTCAATGGAAACAAAAAGGACCACAAGCCTACAGAGCTGAGCTAAAATATCTCAAGATCTCAGAAACGTGGTTTAAACAGACGTTACTTACGTTAGTAGTTTTTTCCACCATGGCAGCCGTCTGTTTATCTTTCTTGGAAATCTGAACTTGTGCAAAGACGTCTAAAGTGCAACCTGCTCTTTTACTGCTGTGTTTCCTACCGGTTTTTTTCAACCTGGACCCTACTTTGCTATGTTTTTGTGTCTGAGTAGTGAGAACAACAATCTCTGACATTGGTCCAGTATTAAGCTAGGAGGTCCCTGCAGTCGGCAGCGGCGAAACAAGCTACAATGTAAGTTAATAGGACAATTATCCAGCTGGTATTTACCTTCACTAAAGTGCTCGTTTTGCCGCTGACAGGCTCAGATTAATATTCTAAGTGTCTGACAACATTATGGAAAGGATTTCTAAGGAGGTCGACATTTCTGTTAAAGAGTAAGATCCTTTTTTTAAACATAAAAACAGCCGCGAAATTGCGTTCACTAAACCCACCAGACTCCATGTAAATAAACAGTCATTTAAGCATCGTAAAACACACTTCATTCAAAGTGGACAGAAACTAAATAAAACTATGAAAAGCCGTTTTGGGTCGTCTCTCTACATTTCCAACCATCACAACTCTAGTTTTGATGGAAATAAACACATAGTTTACTGATTTACATCTGACAATATGTTGGCTCTATACACGCTAAAAGTACTGCTTTTTTAAATGGAGTCTGGTGGGTTTAGCGCCAGCGACTTAAGAGTTTTTTCTGGTTAAACAGAAAGGTCTTAAAGAGGTTTTAAAGGTCTCTGAAATCTCTGTAGGAATCCTTTCCATAATGTTGTCAGACACTTAGAATAATAATCTGAGTCTGTCAGCAGTAAAACAAGCACTTTTAGTGGATGCTAACTGACGATGACCATTAGCTTACATTGCAGCGTTCTTGCTTAATACTGGACCAATGTCAAAGATTGTTGTTCATATCAGTCATTTAGACACAAAACACAGGGAAACAGGGTCCAGGTTGAAAAAAAAACGGTAGTTATCCTCTAAAAATATATATATTTTATGTTTCTAAACTTAATTGTATATTTTAATAAAAGATAAAATGTTTACTCAGCCTCCTGTGTACAAAACAAGCACGATGACATTTAATTTCCAGCTAAAACTTCCAACTTTAAAAAAAAAAAACATTTTTTGGGTAGTCCTAGCTTTCTTTATCTGTCATACGTGACTCAAAAGTCTCCACATCAGCTTACCTTTCATACCCACACACACACTTTTAAAGATAATCAAGATAATACATGTTAAACCAGAAGTCAGATTTAATCAGATGTGTCACTTCCTCCTCTGTCTGTCTGCAAGTTTAAACTAACTATTCATATTGATCAGTTGATGGAAAGCCAGCTGTCTGTGTGTGTGTGTGTCTGTGTGTGTGCATGTGCGTGCGTGTCTGTGTGTGTGTGTGTGTGTGTGTGTGAACGCCTCTGTGTTTGTGTGCGTGTGTGTTTGTGTGCCTCTGTGTATGTGTGTTGTGTGTGTGTGCATGTGCCTCAGTGTGTTTATGTGTGCGCGTGTTGTGTGTGATTGTGACTGTGCGTGTGTGTGTGTTGTGTGTCTGTCTGTGGGCCTGTGTGTGTGTGTGTGTGCATGTGTGTGTGTGTGTCTGTGTGCCTCTGTGTTTGCGTGTGTGTGTGTGTGTGTGTCTGTGTGTCTCTGTGTTTGTGTGTGTGCCTCTGTGTGTGTGTATGTTGTGTGTGTGCCTCTGTGTGTGTGTATGTTGTGTGTGTGTGTGTGTCTGTGTGTCTGTGTGTCTCTGTGTTTGTGTGTGTATATGTTGTGTGTGTGTGTGTATGTTTTGTGTGTGTGTGTGTGTGTGTAGCAGAGAGGTGTGGCCTGTGGTCAGACTGACGTGCTGCTAACAGACAGGAAAACACCTTCCCTTTGGCAGCTTCCGCAGCCCTGAGCACATGAACGGGACCAGCACAGCGAATCAAACGCACCCTGAGGAGCTGAAGGGGGAACTTGGAAGCCTGGCCATTCCTCAGGGATCCAACACGTGGTCCGAGGACCTGGGAGAGGACTGCAAACCACACGGGAGGTAAGGTTTATTTAAAAACTTTCACAGACTCATGATTAAATGGGTTAAATATCAGAAGTCATCCACCCGCCCCAACCTGCCTCCTCTAATACACCGTACCATTGTTGCATTTCATACCATGTCACCTCACAACCATGAAGATGTTAAAGTGTGTCCTGTGTATCGGCAGAGTTGGGAGTGCGACACATTCTCACTCCCCCACCTCGTACCATACGGACGCTCGGTCATGTGCCTTTGGCGTTTCTTATTCACGCTAAAAGTCCCCTTCAGTGTCGGGACACTTGGGTCGTGACGTACTGACTGACATGCAGGACAGTTGGGTTTAAGGAAAAGATGGTGGGTGGAGTTATAAAAAGTATGTTTCAGTGACACGTGGGACAACAACAGGACATGAACCGTGGTTTCTTGGTTAGTCGGCATGTTGTTCTTTCATACTACTCTCTACTTTTGTCTCTCTACATACTATTCTCTACATACTACTCTCTACTTTTGTCTCTCTACATACTACTCTCTACTGTTGTCTCTCTACGTACTACTCTCTACTGCTGTCTCTCTACATACTACTCTCTACTGTTGTCTCTCTACATACTATTCTCTACATACTACTCTCTACTGCTGTCTCTCTACATACTACTCTCTACATACTACTCTCTACTGTTGTCTCTCTACATACTACTCTCTACCGTTGTCTCTCTACATACTACTCTCTACATACTAGTCTCTACCATTGTCTTTCTACATACTACTCTCTACTGTTGTCTCTCTACATACTACTCTCTACCGTTGTCTCTCTACATACTAATCTCTACATACTACTCTCTACTGTTGTCTCTCTACATACTACTCTCTACCGTTGTCTCTCTACATACTACTCTCTACTGTTGTCTCTCTACATACTACTCTCTACCGTTGTCTCTCTACGTACTACTCTCTACCGTTGTCTCTCTACATACTACTCTCTACATACTACTCTCTACCGTTGTCTCTCTACATACTACTCTCTACCGTTGTCTCTCTACGTACTACTCTCTACCGTTGTCTCTCTACATACTACTCTCTACCGTTGTCTCTCTACATACTACTCTCTACATACTACTCTCTACTGTTGTCTCTCTACATACTACTCTCTACCGTTGTCTCTCTACATACTACTCTCTACATACTACTCTCTACCGTTGTCTCTCTACATACTACTCTCTACATACTACTCTCTACTGTTGTCTCTCTTCATACTAGTCTCTACCATTGTCTTTCTACATACTACTCTCTACTGTTGTCTCTCTACGTACTACTCTCTACCGTTGTCTCTCTACATACTACTCTCTACATACTACTCTCTACTGTTGTCTCTCTACGTACTACTCTCTACCGTTGTCTCTCTACATACTACTATCTACATACTACTCTTTACCGTTGTCTCTCTACATACTACTCTCTACATACTACTCTCTACTGTTGTCTCTCTACGTACTACTCTCTACCGTTGTCTCTCTACATACTACTCTCTACATACTACTCTCTACCGTTGTCTCTCTACATACTACTCTCTACCGTTGTCTCTCTACATACTACTCTCTACATACTACTCTCTACCGTTGTCTCTCTACATACTACTCTCTACCGTTGTCTCTCTACATACTACTCTCTACATACTACTGTCTACATACTACTCTCTACCGTTGTCTCTCTACATACTACTCTCTACCGTTGTCTCTCTACATACTACTCTCTACTGTTGTCTCTCTACATACTACTCTCTACCATTGTCTTTCTACATACTACTCTCTACTGTTGTCTCTCTACATACTACTCTCTACCGTTGTCTCTCTACATACTAATCTCTACATACTACTCTCTACTGTTGTCTCTCTACATACTACTCTCTACTGTTGTCTCTCTACATACTACTCTCTACTGCTGTCTCTCTACATACTACTCTCTACTGTTGTCTCTCTACATACTACTCTCTACTGCTGTCTCTCTACATACTACTCTCTACCGTTGTCTCTCTACATACTACTCTCTACATACTACTCTACTGTTGTCTCTCTTCATACTAGTCTCTACCATTGTCTTTCTACATACTACTCTCTACTGTTGTCTCTCTACATACTACTCTCTACCGTTGTCTCTCTACATACTAATCTCTACATACTACTCTCTACCGTTGTCTCTCTACATACTAATCTCTACATACTACTCTCTACTGTTGTCTCTCTACATACTACTCTCTACCGTTGTCTCTCTACATACTACTCTCTACTGCTGTCTCTCTACATACTACTCTCTACCGTTGTCTCTCTACATACTACTCTCTACTGTTGTCTCTCTACATACTACTCTCTACCGTTGTCTCTCTACATACTACTCTCTACATACTACTCTCTACCGTTGTCTCTCTACATACTACTCTCTACTGCTGTCTCTCTACATACTACTCTCTACCGTTGTCTCTCTACATACTACTCTCTACTGTTGTCTCTCTACATACTACTCTCTACTGTTGTCTCTCTACATACTACTCTCTACTGTTGTCTCTCTACATACTACTCTCTACTGTTGTCTCTCTACATACTACTCTACATACTACTCTACGTTGTCTCTCTACATACTACTCTCTACCGTTGTCTCTCTACATACTACTCTCTACTGTTGTCTCTCTACATACTACTCTCTACTGTTGTCTCTCTACATACTACTCTCTACATACTACTCTCTACCGTTGTCTCTCTACATACTACTCTCTACATACTACTCTCTACTGTTGTCTCTCTACATACTACTCTACATACTACTCTACGTTGTCTCTCTACATACTACTCTCTACTGTTGTCTCTCTACATACTACTCTCTACTGTTGTCTCTCTACATACTACTCTCTACCGTTGTCTCTCTACATACTACTCTCTACATACTACTCTCTACCGTTGTCTCTCTACATACTACTCTCTACATACTACTCTCTACTGTTGTCTCTCTACATACTACTCTCTACTGCTGTCTCTCTACATACTACTCTCTACTGTTGTCTCTCTACATACTACTCTCTACTGCTGTCTCTCTACATACTACTCTCTACCGTTGTCTCTCTACATACTACTCTCTACATACTACTCTCTACCGTTGTCTCTCTACATACTACTCTCTACTGTTGTCTCTCTACATACTACTCTCTACATACTACTCTCTACCGTTGTCTCTCTACATACTACTCTCTACCGTTGTCTCTCTACATACTACTCTCACATACTACTCTCTACCGTTGTCTCTCTACATACTACTCTCTACCGTTGTCTCTCTACATACTACTCTCTACATACTACTCTCTACCGTTGTCTCTCTACATACTACTCTCTACATACTACTCTCTACCGTTGTCTCTCTACATACTACTCTCTACCGTTGTCTCTCTACATACTACTCTCTACATACTACTCTCTACCGTTGTCTCTCTACATATTACTCTCTACATACTACTCTCTACCGTTGTCTCTCTACATACTACTCTCTACCGTTGTCTCTCTACATACTACTCTCTACATACTACTCTCTACCGTTGTCTCTCTACATACTACTCTCTACTGCTGTCTCTCTACATACTACTCTCTACCGTTGTCTCTCTACATACTACTCTCTACTGCTGTCTCTCTACATACTACTCTCTACTGTTGTCTCTCTACATACTCTCTACCGTTGTCTCTCTACATACTACTCTCTACATACTACTCTCTACCGTTGTCTCTCTACATACTACTCTCTACCGTTGTCTCTCTACATACTACTCTCTACATACTACTCTCTACCGTTGTCTCTCTACATATTACTCTCTACCGTTGTCTCTCTACATACTACTCTCTACATACTACTCTCTACTGTTGTCTCTCTACATACTACTCTCTACCGTTGTCTCTCTACATACTACTCTCTACATACTACTCTCTACCGTTGTCTCTACATTACTCTACTATTACTCTCTACATACTACTCTCTACCGTTGTCTCTCTACATACTACTCTCTACCGTTGTCTCTCTACATACTACTCTCTACATACTACTCTCTACTGATGTCTCTCTACATACTACTCTCTACCGTTGTCTCTCTACATACT
>NC_135857.1:35090011-35122511 GCF_031162955.1 Sander vitreus | reverse complement strand
TTTGTACAGAATTTGTCTTGTAGCTGCATTTTGTGAGAGACATTTTTTTCATTTATGACTTCCTGTACCTCTTTCAGGAGGTTTGGGTTTGACCGCAGAGCTTGTTCTGCATGCTGCAGCTGCAGCTGAGCTCCCCGTCTGTATGTCTGGCTGTCACCTCTGTTCAGGGGTGTAGTCTACGTGAAGGAATCACTGCACATGGGTAGCACTTGTAATGACATCTCGAGCATGTTTAGAGGCTTAAAACACGTTTAAAACCTGCCCTGTTTAAGCCTGTTGGGTGCTAACGCTAGCAGCAGGAATCACTGCACATGGGTAGCACTTGTAATGACATCTCGAGCATGTTTAGAGGCTTAAAACACGTTTAAAACCTGCCCTGTTTAAGCCTGTTGGGTGCTAACGCTAGCAGCAGGAATCACTGCACATGGGTAGCACTTGTAATGACATCTCGAGCATGTTTAGAGGCTTTAAAACACGTTTAAAACCTGCCCTGTTTAAGCCTGTTGGGTGCTAACGCTAGCAGCAGGAATCACTGCACATGGGTAGCACTTGTAATGACATCTCGAGCATGTTTAGAGGCTTAAAACACGTTTAAAACCTGCCCTGTTTAAGCCTGTTGGGTGCTAACGCTAGCAGCAGGAATCACTGCACATGGGGAGCACTTGTAATGACATCTCGAGCATGTTTAGAGGCTTAAAACACATTTAAAACCTGCCCTGTTTAAGCCTGTTGGGTGCTAACGCTAGCAGCAGGAATCACTGCACATGGGTAGCACTTGTAATGACATCTCGAGCATGTTTAGAGGCTTAAAACACGTTTAAAACCTGCCCTGTTTAAGCCTGTTGGGTGCTAACGCTAGCAGTTGAGCCATGCCGTACATGAGTCTTATAGGGGTTAGGCAGAGAATCAGCAGTCTGTGGATCAAATCAAATATAAAACTATTTTCTGAACAGTTATCAGGACATAAAGATGAGGACGTTTTCGTGGCATAGCACCTGCACAGGATTAAATGTATCGGGTAATGTTACGGATATGATCTGATTTTAGCTGTCGACAATAACAGTCTGTAGTTAGGAAAGGCTATACGCAGTATGTTTTATTTCTTCACATAGGCTAAATAAAGGTATTTACACCGTAAATTGGTGCATAAAAGTGTGTCAGAATGCAGGAAATGAAGTCTTTGACGCTCAAAATAACCCTTGGGGAGGACACCCAGACCCCCCCAATATGATATGCCCCCCGTCTTTCCAAAAAGGTCCATTCTGGCCCATATATACACAGTACAGTATACCCGTCGCAAGACATTAGACTACTAATTAAGTGTTAAAGTGTTATAAAGTGGGTTTCCTTCCCACAGGCCTCTTCCTCTTTCCAACCTGAACAATAGCCGTCTAAACCACCATCATCTGCTGTAGATTCTGCTAAAGACTTCTACTTACTTCTCCTTTTTTTAGACTATATTTGACACGTTAAGAGTCGAACCCAGCGAACATTGTGTTTCTCAGCTGCAGGTGAAGCTGTCGATGATGCTTTCTTCCTCCAACGCCAGCGCCGGCGGAGTCGAGGAGACGAAGCAGTGCATCGTCAACGACCAGATGGGACCCTTCATCGTCCTCTACATCCTCATCTTCGTCATCGGTCTGCCTGGAAACCTGCTGTCTCTGTGGACCTTCATCCGCAGCCCCAGAGCCGAGGTAGGACCGCTGCCGACGGAGATGTTAGATGAGAGGCCATCAGGTGTAAAGAGATAAGATGAGATGACAAAATGTGACAAAGTGAGAACCAAGAAGTGAAAATGGCTGGAGATTAAATGACACAACGAGCTATTATCCCGTTCTCAAAACTTCTATATCAGAAGAATGGCTTTCTTTTTAACCAAATTACTCCAAAAATTAAGTATAATTGCAAGTACTCGATTAGTACTTCCATTGGATTGTGGGTATTCAGTTGTATAGCATTTGAAAAAGTTGAAATGGTTTCAAAACCTGACCTCAACATACATTCCTCTAATATTAGTCAAAATCATTCATCATTTCATAATCAGGTCTAATCTCCTATGAATGAGATTTATTGACCATGAATTCCAAAAATACGTGTCAAACTATTGGTAATAAGTTGGCGTTAGTGAAAAATAGCATCGAAAACATGGGAAAAAAGTGACAAAAATATGGAAAAAGTGACGAAAAATATGGAAAAAAGTGACAAAAACATGGAAAAAAGTGACGAAAAACATGGAAAAAAGTGACGAAAAATATGGAAAAAAGTGCCTTTCTCACCTGCAATTTTGAAAAAAGTGATGAAAAAAAGTGACAAAAATATGGAAAAAAGTGACAAAAAAAGTGACAAAAATATGGAAAAAAGTGACGAAAAATATGGAAAAAAGTGACAAAAATATGGAAAAAAGTGACGAAAAATATGGAAAAAAGTGACGAAAAATATGGAAAAAAGTGACAAAAATATGGAAAAAAGTGACAAAAATATGGAAAGAAGTGACGAAAAATATGGAAAAAAGTGACGAAAAAAAAGTGACAAAAAATATGGAAAAAAGTGACAAAAAAAGTGAACAAAACGTCAGAAAATATGTCCAAAATATATATAAAAAAACGGTGCATGGTCGACCAGAAGACAACACCCTTGTTTTCACACCTAAAAGTCCGGACCAAGGTCCAGTTCGGTCCCGACCGTCTGACTGTGGTCCGAGGCACCTTTCTCACCTGCAATTTTGGTTCGGACCGAAAAGTCTGAAAGCCCGGACCAAATGAGGTAGGTGTGAAAACGCCCTTACTCAGTAAGATGAAATAAAATGAGACGATTTAAAGGTTTAGTTTGGATCTGTTGAACTGTGGTTGTAGGAGCTACTTCTCCATAGTCAGGGTGTTAGCTACATTGCGGTTGGCACGCCACAAGTTTGGAGAAGCAGGCAGGAGTACCTTGGCTATGTCCTGCTGTGGACACACATTTTAGACACCTAAACACATCTATATCAGTTTAAGTGTACGCTATGTTTAGAATATTTTCAGCTATTAATTATTAATCTCCTATGAATGAGATTTATTGACCATGAATTCCAAAAATACGTGTCAAACTATTGGTAATAAGTTGGCGTTAGTGAAAAATAGCATCGAAAACATGGAAAATAAGTGACAAAAATATGGAAAAAGTGACGAAAAATATGGAAAAAAGTGACAAAAACATGGAAAAAAGTGACGAAAATATGGAAAAAAGTGACGAAAAATATGGAAAGAAGTGATGAAAATGATGAAAAAAAGTGACAAAAATATGGAAAAAAGTGACAAAAATATGGAAAAAAGTGACAAAAATATGGAAAAAAGTGACGAAAAATATGGAAAGAAGTGATGAAAATATGGAAAAAAGTGACCAAAAAAAAGTGACAAAAATATGGAAAAAAGTGACAAAAAATGGAAAAAAGTGACAAAAAAAGTGACAATAATATGGAAAAAAGTGACAAAAAAAAGTGACAAAAATATGGAAAAAAGTGACGAAAAAAAGTGAACAAAACGTCAGAAAATATGTCCAAAATATATATAAAAAAACGGTGCATGGTCGACCAGAAGACAACACCCTTAAGGGTTAAAGGAGTTTTAGGGTGTTTTCACACCTAAAAGTCCGGACCAAGGTCCAGTTCGTCCCGACCGTCTGACTGTGGTCCGAGGCACCTTTCTCACCTGCAATTTTGAAAAAAGTGATGAAAAAAAGTGACAATAATATGGAAAAAAGTGACAATAATATGGAAAAAAGTGACAAAAAAAGTGACAATAATATGGAAAAAAGTGACAAAAAAAGTGACAAAAAATATGGAAAGAAGTGACAATATATGGAAAAAAGTGACAAAAAAGTGACAAAAATATGGAAAAAAGTGACAAAAATATGGAAAAAAGTGACGAAAATATGGAAAAAAATTACGAAAAATATGGAAAAAAAGTGACAAAAAAAAAGTGACAAAAATATGGAAAAAAGTGACAAAAAAGTGACAAAAATATGGAAAAAAGTGAAGGCAGCGATACAGCTGCAAAACACGGGACTTTTTTTTTAATAAAGCCTTCCCCAATGTTCTTTCCCTAAACCCAATCTTTTTTTACGCGTGGCGTTGTTCTCGCGATAACACACCAAGTGGCGTGTATGTTTACATCTGCTGTAAAATGTCAAAAAAGGCGACTTACACAGGTAACGCTATCAGCGCCCCCTGCAGGCTCCACAAATCATTAACGTGACAAAAAGGCGGCAAAAAGGCCTTAAGTTTATGCAGGAGGAACTGAAACTGTTATCAGATAGCTCCGTTGGTAGAGCGGACGCCCATATATGGAGGTTTAGTCCTCAACGCAGTGGGCCCGGGTTTGACTCCGACCTGCGGCCCTTTGCTGCATGTCCTCCCTCCTCTCTCTCTC
Organism: Sander vitreus; assembly: GCF_031162955.1. Classification (NCBI taxonomy): domain Eukaryota; kingdom Metazoa; phylum Chordata; class Actinopteri; order Perciformes; family Percidae; genus Sander; species Sander vitreus. The sequence goes on along the minus strand of NC_135857.1, from coordinate 35,118,105 downwards.
CTTTCATGTCTTAGGCCTCTCTGTCTCTCTCTCTGTCTCTCTCTCTGTCTCTCTCTCTCTCTCTCTCTCTGTCTCTCTCTCTCTCTCTCTCTCTCTCTCTCTCTGTCTCTCTTTGTCTCTCTCTCTCTCTCTTTCTGTCTCTCTCTCTGTCTCTCTCTCTCTCTCTCTCTGTCTCTCTCTTTCTGTCTCTCTTTCTCTCTCTCTCTCTCTCTCTCTCTCTCTCTGTCTCTCTTTCTCTCTCTTTCTGTCTCTCTCTCTGTCTCTCTCTCTCTCTCTGTCTCTCTCTTTCTGTCTCTCTTTGTCTCTCTCTCTGTCTCTCTCTCTCTCTCTCTCTCTCTCTCTCTCTTTCTGTCTCTCTTTGTCTCTCTCTCTCTCTCTCTCTCTCTCTCTCTCTGTCTCTCTCTCTCTGTCTCTCTTTGTCTCTCTCTCTCTCTGTCTCCTCTTTCTCTCTGTCTCTCTCTTTCTGTCTCTCTTTGTCTCTCTCTCTCTCTCTCTTTCTCTCTTTCTCTCTCTCTCTCTGTCTCTCTCTCTCTCTCTCTCTCTCTCTCTGTCTCTCTCTCTCTCTCTCTCTCTCTCTCTCTCTCTCTCTCTCTCTCTCTCTCTCTCTCTCTCTCTCTCTCTCTCTTTGTCTCTCTCCCGCTCGCTCTCTCTCTCTCTCTCTCTCTCTCTCTCTCTCTCTGTAATGACCTATTATTGGCCTCTTTTCTCCATTATGGGCTGGATTTTCTAAAGCCTGAAACAGAGCCAAGAGGATGGGCAGTAGTCTAGTTCTCTCTCAGACCACCTGAATTACAATATGCCGAAAGATTATAATGGAATTTTTGCCCAACGATTCAAAAAACAAAGTACCTACTACAGCTTTTAGTAAAGTAAAGTGACATAAGGTGAAAATGATTTAAGATTAGAAGAAGTCAGAGCATCTGGAGTAATCTATAATATGAAAAGAGATTGTGAAGAAATAAGTAACACCGGATGAGGAGAGTGGACCTGAAACAAGTGCAATATTGGGATGATTAGGATACATGAACTGAAACAAGGTTGGGATGTTATTTAGAAATGTATTTGAAGCTGTGTAAATGTTCTGCAGTTCTTAAAGGTCCCATGGCATGAAAATGTCCCTTTATGAGGTTTTTTAACATTAATATGAGTTCCCCAGCCTGCCTATGGCCCCCAGTGGCTAGAAATGGTGATAGGTGTAAAGCGAGCCCTGGGTATCCTGCTCTGTCTTTGAGAAAATGAAAGCTCAGATGGGCCGATCTGGAATCTTCCCTTTATGACGTCATAAGGGGAAAGGTTACCTCCCCTTTCTCTGCTTTGCCCACCCAGAGAATTTGGCCCAACCAGAGCATGAGAAAGAGAGAGAGACATCATGGCTTGCACACGAGCGAAGTCAGATACAGTTTTAGGGGACCACTAAGGTCTATATAAAAGAGACTTCAGATACAGTATTAGGGGACCACTAAGGTCTATATAAAGAGACTTCAGATACAGTATTAGGGGACCACTAAGGTCTATATAAAAGAGACTTCAGATACAGTATTAGGGGACCACTAAGGTCTATATAAAAGAGACTTCAGATACAGTATTAGGGGACCACTAAGGTCTATATAAAAGAGACTTCAGATACAGTATTAGGGGACCACTAAGGTCTATATAAAAGAGACTTCAGATACAGTATTAGGGGACCACTAAGGTCTATATAAAAGAGACTTCAGATACAGTATTAGAGGACCACTAAGGTCTATATAAAGAGACTTCAGATACAGTATTAGGGGACCACTAAGGTCTATATAAAAGAGACTTCAGATACAGTATTAGGGGACCACTAAGGTCTATATAAAGAGACTTCAGATACAGTATTAGGGGACCACTAAGGTCTATATAAAAGAGGCTTCAGATACAGTATTAGGGGACCACTAAGGTCTATATAAAAGCATCCAAAGAGCACCATGTCATGGGACCTTTAAAGGTATTTGTGGTTGTGTAAATATTCTGCCATTTGTGAAGGTATTTGTGGTTGTGTTTGTGTAGCAGCAGAGCACCAGCGTCTACCTGATCAACCTGCTGGCAGCCGACCTGCTGCTGCTGCTCGCTCTGCCCTTTAAGATCCTGAAGGACCTCGGGAGGGCGCCATGGAGCCTCATGGTGTTTCACTGCCAGGCCAGCGCCGTCACCATCTACATCAGCCTCTACGCTTCCATCGCCTTCCTCGCCTTCATCATTATTGACCGCTACCTGCAGGTAGGGTTAAAAGCAGTCTATGGCGACGTTCACACCGCAAGTCTTCGGCTTTTTTGCTCAGATCCGAAGTTTTTGTTTGGCTGTTCACATGACCCTTTTAAAATGTGGCCTATATCAGATTCCAGTGTGAACTGATCAAAAGAACAATAACAATGACATCAGACGCAGCGCGCTGTTGCACTAAAGTTAGGGAGGTTATGAAGGAAGTCAGCATTATCGCTTTTATTTCAAAATGTTTGTGTAATGGCAGCCGTAACATTAACGAGCATACACTAATTACACCTCCCTCTCCCTCCATTGACTTGCTCCATCACTGTTCTCCATGTTGTAGGCCTAGTCTAGTTTTTAATGTTACTGTCTGTGTCTAGGGCTGACTCCCGCCGGCGCATAATTGTGACGTAAAAGTCACATCAAATCCGCCCTTGGTTGTTCACTCACTTTGTCAAAAGCACCAAACACTGTAAACACACGTCATGCTATCGAGGCGGTCGCTTGTTTATTGGACAGAATATCCGAAACTCGCTGACACTTCCGGTCTCAGAAATAATGGGGCAATAAGCAATAAGCAACACCAAATATATATATTGTCTTGGGTTTTCTGGTTCTGAGCAGCTGGCAGACAGCGAGTGAAGAAGAGAGAGAGGGAGAGATGATGACCAGCGATGTGTGCTCAGAATAAGTCATGGATCTGAAAGTAATCGTCCCTTAAATCATATATAAGTCCGTAAATTGTCTGCAAGGTGAAGAGGTAATTATGTCTAAAATAATGCCCTAAGGCCTGTCAAATCTGACTCCAATTTATTAATCCCCGTGCCTTCTTACATCGGACTTAAGTTTACCAGAACACAAGGATCAATCTGAGACGAAGAGTTCAGTTAAGCAAAGTTTACTGAGTCCAGCATAAGAGTTACAACACAGCTGCGGATTCACAAACAGAGACTAAGTTTCCCTGGCATCAGACATTTAAGTCAGAGCTGGTCCACCAAGATCTCGTCTGGAAATGAACTCTGATCTGTTCTCTCCCTCAAGCTTTTATTCTATCCTCATGGGGGGGGTGTCTTCTTGTTTCTAGACAGAAACTGGTATCTTCACAGACACACACACACCAAGGTCGGGGTCTGGTGTGGTGCAACTTCCTTGTCTACTCTCGCTACCTTCAAACAATGCACCTCTGTGCCATAAAAGCCTAAATTATTTTTATGACTTAACCCACATGTGTCAAACTCAAGGCCCGGGAGCGTTTCAATATAGGTTCACAGCATATTTTGGCCCGACTAGTTGTGCACCACACCAAAAAAATCATGAAACTGTTTTTCATACTGTAATTATGCAACACTGCCGTGCAAAATTTGACAGATTTGACGACTTCAAGACTCCGAATTCCCCACATAAGCCGAGTTTTTTAATATTCAGGCTGTGAAACAGGTTGTGGTGAGTCGGCTGGGTGGCAGCTGCTTTTAACAATGTAATGTTTGTTTTTCATGACTTGCTAAATCCTACGATGGCTAAGAAACCTTTTTGCTGACTTTTTTAGGGTTTTATGTCGACCAAACTGTATGGGAGAAAGCTCTGTGAGACATGCAACGATACAAAGTTAATTGACTTTTTTTGCTAAATAAAAGCATGTCAGTAATCTCAACATGTCTGGCCCTTATCGTGATCGTTATTGTCAGTGTGGCCCGTAGTGAAATTGAGTTTGTCACCCCTGACTTAACCCTTGTGTGGTGTTCATATTTTCGTTACACAGCCAATGTTCCCGGGTCTGGTGGACCCACCTCATTATTAGGCTTTTAAATCAATACAGCCATAACAATTTACGTAAAAACACTTAACAGATGTTTACTTTAGCTTAATAACAAGTGACATATACATCATTTATGGTTCATATTTGCCATTTACCCCTGCGAGATCACATTTATGATCATATGATCATTTTCGTTTTTTGTGAGAAAACAAGGACATTCAGTTATAAAAAAGGTAAAAAATAGAAACAAGATTTTTGATCATTATTAGTGCTTATTGCTTAGAACTTAATCAGAACAGGTGAACAGTGCTTGAAATGTAACAATACCTACATTTAAATACACTCGGGGCCAGTAGTCCTGAACACCTCATATGTAATAGTTATGTGTACCGTGTGCAGTCATTGAAAATCAGTTTTATGTTTTTCACAGAAAATGAGCCAAGGCCAATGAGTTTGAGTTAGAATAAATAATAAATAGCATAATATTTCTTTTAGCAAATATTGAAAATGGGTCCCACAGACCCAAACACCACACAGAGGTTAAGCTTAACCTTCTGTGCATCAGACGTCACCCGGAGTACTTTTAACCACTTCCTCAATGACTAACATACACTCATTTTGTTAATAACATATTTCTACAAAGGTTGAAACTGCAGGCTCGTTAATGCTCTGTTCTTGGTCGGATCACGTTCTCACCTGAAGTGAACCGAACTGTAGTTCACTTGGAAGAGAACCGAGAACCCGATCCAGATTTCGGATGAGCGTTTACACTGCCCCAAACCAACCGGACGACCTGACCAAACGCTCCAGGGTTCGGTTGAAATGGACCAAACGAGGTAGTTGTGAAAGCAACCTAAATGTCCTCTCTTCTCCTGCAGGACTGCCACACTCTGCGCTCTCTGCTTCTGCAGGAAGTCGGCTTCGCCCGGCTGCTGTCGCTGGTCGTCTGGCTGCTGCTGCTGCTCATCATGGTGCCCAACATGGTTCTACCCATACGGCACGTTCAGGTACTGTAATACTACGGACTAGAAAACTGTGTGCAACCAGGTCTGGTGTTTCAAAAAATTCCCCCTGACCTCTTTGGTTCTGGGGTTGATAGTGGTTTAATTTTGGCTTTAACTAGGTAATCTAGGTTTTTGTTTTTAGATTAGATTAGATTTATCTAGACTTTATTGTCATTGTGCAGAGGACAAGCACAAAGACAACGAAATGCAGTTGGCGTCCAACCAGTAGTGCAAAAAAGCAGAAAAGTGAGATGTGATATTCAAGTATAGGCAGGTGGTGCATAGACAGGACAAGAAATATATTGCAGTGTTATAAGAGCACACTACATATAACTATGTAATATCAACAATATATGAAGAAGTTCCAATTACTGTAACCTGCAATAATCTTGTGGTCTTGCAATAGTTGGGTTTCTCTTATCAACACCCTGACCAGCTTCCCTGTTGATGGAGAATATGTCGTAATAAAAGGCAGAACACGCTCTAGCCGTCTGGGTTGAGTCTGTTGAAATGTTTCTGTCTCAGATTAGACCTAGAGTAGCCTCTAGTGGTCAGAACAGAGAAATACACTTTTACAGCCAGTTTGAAGTCTTGCCTGTTTAATACAGATTCATTGAAATCAAACAGTTAAAGCGTTAAAGTAACTCTCGCCAAAATGCAACCTAGGGTCTTTTTGTGAATGGACCCGAGTCAAACTTTCGTTTAAAAGCACATTTAGGACGGAAGCGCCACTTTTAAGATTGACCGTATTCTGGTTTTTGGGTCAAATGGCCTTCTGAATGGGAGAGCTAGGGGCGCTACGATGCTAGCCTCAAAATATCTATTTTTAAACAACTAAGAAGGCTCGACACAACATGAGACTTTGCTCCAAGTACCACCAGGGACTCTACACCTTAACCACAGCACTGACAACATTGTTTGTGTACCCAGAGTTTACTAAAAAGAGGTTTTGAACAACTCACGTTAGCTGTTGTTGTTTTCCGGTCGCTGTCTATCGAGCCAGTCAGAAATAGTCGTGGGAGGAGAGTAAAGATGGAAATATATATAAATGCACGGATAATACGTTGTTTTGTCGTTAGTGAAACACAATATTGACCTTGTAGTTGAAAAAGGAACCTCATATAGGAATGATATCTCTTCCTATGGAGTCCGTTCATTCGCATTCAGAGATCGCCTATTTTGGACTGGGAAAATGGCGGATAGCGTAAACAACAACAGCCAACATGAGTTGTTAAAACCTTTTTAGTAAACTCTGGGTACACAAACAATGTTGTCCGTGCTGTGGTTAAGGTGTAGAGCCCCTGGTGGTACTTGGAGCAAAGTCTCATGTTGTGTCGAGCCTTCTTAGTGGTTTAAAAATAGCTATTTTGAGGCTAGCATCGTAGCGCCCCTAGCTCTCCCATTCAGAAGGCCATTTGACCTAAAAACGAGAATACGGTAAATCTTAAAAGTGGCATTTCCGTCCTAAATATGCTTTTAAACGAAAGTTTGACTCAGGGACATTCACAAAAAGACCCAAGGTTGCATTTTGGCGAGAGTTACGCTTTAAGTCTAGTAACGTCTGTAATGGGTGCTACGAGTGGCATGGGCACAAGGGTTGGGGTTAGAAAAGATCGTGGGTGGGGTTAAAACCTGTACACTTAAGTGACACATGGGACACGGACCTGGATCTCCTGGGTGAAAGTCCCAGACTTGTTGGGGTGCCATGTGCGTCTGTATCTGATGCTGACCACTGACCAAGTGTCAGTATGTGACGAGTTGGGAGTGAGAAAAGGCTCGTTGGAGATGAACTGCGCCTCGCCTGTAAAGTGGACGAGAGCAGGCGGCAGCAGCTGGGGGCGGTGACAAAAATCTGCTGTCAAGTCGGACAGTTTCCAGCCGTCTCCAGCAGCCTTCAGGCCGAACAGGAAGTCACAGCAGCACTCACATCCTGTTAGGTCCGATTCCGATTTAATAAAATGTTATCAGACCCATATATCAGCTCCTACACAGTCTCCAGTTGTTTTTACTGACAGAGTAGCTGTCACAATGCTCTACATGTGATCTGTTGCTGATTTTAATCAACAACAGACTGTAGATGATCTATAATCTGAACAGATGTAGTCTCTCGGACTTCTAAACGTCACTATCAGCCACCCAACATGTGTTCTGTACAGAATAAGCCTTTAAATCAGACAAATAGCAGTTAAAATCCCTCCAAATCAAAATAAATCAAAAGTTTATATAAAACGTCATCATGTTGACTCGATTTTGAACCAATCAGCTGTTAGATCAGCTGAGAGGCTGGCGTTTTCCCAGCATGCCCTGGGTCCGCCTGGGTCTTGCAGTCGGTGAAAAGCAACTGCGCTGCCTTTTTTGCAAGAGGCCGGATTTGGCCCCCGGGCCTTGAGTTTGACACACGCCTTGAGGTATCCAAGGTGACTCCGTAGTTGCAACCTGACCAATATGCTGCTGCTCCTACGACCACAGTTACTTCTATTCTGCTTCAGATCCAACTGCTTCTCATTATTGTGTCCATTGAAAACTAAACTGTGTTTGTAATGAATGAAACGATGAAAATCTGTTGAATGTAAACCTTGTCCCTGCAGGAGCAGCGGTACCTCAGCTGTTCGTCTCTGAAGATGGACATCAGCCTCCACTGGCACGCCCTGACCATCTTCCTCTGCACAGCGCTGTTCGTGAACGCCTCCGCTGTCGTGCTCATCTCTAGCGGCCTGGCTCTCAAAAGACTCCTGGGAAGCCGCAAAGACCCCAAACTCTGGGTCCACATGCGGCGAGTGGCGAGGAGCGTCACGGCCGTGGCGTTGGCCTACATACTCAGCTTCGTGCCCTACCACGTGGTCCGCACGCCGTACACGTTGACCCAGACCAAAGTCATCACTGACTGCCACACCAAGAAGCAGCTGTTTCTGGGGAAAGAGTCGACGCTGCTGCTGAGCGTGCTCCACCTCTGCTTCGACCCCCTGCTCTGCTTCTACCTCTACTCGCCTTTCAGGCAGACGCTCCGCCAGATGTTCTCCTGCTGCAGAAAGCAGGCGGTCAGCGATGAGGAAATGATGCGACCTGCAGCTTCTGGACAGCAGGAGGACGCCATCTAACCACAGATGTATAACAAATAGAAACAATACTGTAGACTCTGAGAGATAGGACATACAGCCTAGCTTAGCACAAAGACTGGAAGCCTATGGAAACTCCTAGCCTAAAAAAATACATCTTTCAGCAACTCCAAATATGGACAAAAACATATTTTTAAAATGTTTTTTCTTTTATACACAAAATGAATGTCATAATTCCATGAATCCTGCGAAGAAACCTGCAATAAATTGGATTTAAATGACTTTTTTCTGTTCATTCACTCTTAATTGATTATGTAAGTGCATGTATGATTCACGGTGTGAGTATAATGGCTCGGTGGGAGTTACTGCTATAATGAATGTACAGGTGATTGACAGGTCTGTTAATACAGGGACTAACATGACATCTAAATCTGAAGATATTAGTGTTTTCCGACGCTGTTAAAGGTTCTTTACATCTGCAATATTTGTGAAAACAACAGACCTACTGTATATTTTGAATTATGATTGGTTCAAACATGTTTAAATAATAATAAAATAGATAGTAAATGGTTATTTTGTGGGGGTTTTTTTGCCTCCTTTTACAACATATTTATAAAACCTAATTGACAAACTTCATAACAACATGTATATGCCTTTAGTTTGTCACATAGAACAAGAAGCAATACAAATGATGTAGGCTATCCACAAACCAGAATCAGATTCAGAGTAGAGCTGAAGATATCTGCCTGAACATGAGTTGGGTTCGGTCTTAATTTCTATCATTTCCGGGTTGCGCGGTAAATGAGCGGTAAGGTGATGCGTTTCGATTAGCGCTAAAATGGATGCTGAGGAGGTGAAACGGAGGCTGGCCTCTGGAGGACTTATTTTATTTCTTTGTTCCAACTTCCAAGTGGCCGATAGCCTCCATTAGTCATGAATACATGATGTTAAAACATGTATACATGACTCATTGTTGACAAAAGGCCAAAGAGCTGTGTGTGCGTGCACACATTTGAATAATGTCGGGCTGTCAATCCAAATGTAGGCTACTTGTCGGGCTCCGGCCAGATTCTGTCGGGCTCCCGAACTTTTAAGGCCCGATTACAGCTCTAATTCAGAGTCATAAACATAATAAAAAGGAAATAAACAATATAAGCAAATCACTGCTACAGTCAAGAACATGAATACAGTTATATTAGAATGATATATAAACCCCTACTCTCCTCTCGACCTCCCATGTCAATCATAGTCTATCTATAAAGATCTGAAGAACAAGCTGTTCATCAAACATTTCCAGATTCCTCTGGTCAGATTCTCACCTGCTGAAGTCTCTTCAGGTCACTTTACAGACACTTTCCTCCTTCACGTGTCGAGGAAACACTGGGAGAGACGAAGCTGCTCATTGTCCCTCGTCAGTCCTGGTGTCGATGCGCATTTCGAGAGTTCGAGAGTGACGTCAGAACCAGTCCAACCTGTTCACAAACCCAGTCAGTGTCAGAGAAGTCACACAGGTGATTGGTGGCAATCTGCCGTCTCTCCAGGACCTGTACGCCTCTAGGATCCTTCTCACCCCGAACCCAAACAGTTTGAACCCCTCCCCTCTGAGAGGAGGCTGCGGTCCATCAGGACCAAAACCTCACGCAATAAAATCCCTTTGCAGTCCCACTGACGTTGACTCTTAAACCCCCATCCCATCCCTAGTCACTACACTTTGCACTAACCATCCTGAACTGTACATCTGCCCATTGCAGATACTATATATATTTTGCATTAGGCTCTCAACCCATTCAACCTCCTTTTTCTTATGCTAAACAGCTATTTTGTATATATTTCTGTTTCTGTATTTAGTGTTTATTTCTTATGTATGTATGAAATTGTTTGTTTGTGTTTGTATGCACCTTTCCCCAAAGTATGGGGGTGGAGGAGCAGTGGGTATGACACATTCCTTTGGTGTGGGAGACTTGGGTTCAATTCCCACTGCGATACACCAACATCAATATACACCCTGAGCAAGACACTTAACCCCTAGTTACTCCAGAGGCGTGCGTCTTCTGACATATGTAGCAATTGTAAGTCGCCAAATGTAATGTATAGGTGTTACCTACTATGGCAATAGACCCTTTTCTGATTCTGACATCAGATGGAGTTCTACTATCTGTCCACTAGATGGAGCTAACTGGCCATCTAGTGAGCTGAAGATCAGCAGCATCAACTCACTGCTGTGAGGAGTATGTACAGCAGCAGGTATCTCTGCGAGTGGCCTCCGTATGCAGTATGAAGGGCTCTGAAAGTGTATGTGGACCTGCATTACATCTAATTTCCAGCAGGGGGGGTGACTCGTCTGTCAGCCAATACTGAATGAGTTCATGGTCTCGATCGCTAGTTTCAAGTTTTCTTCAATACAGTGAATACATAAAACATAAAACCCGTTTTGTTTTGGTAAAATTAGTCTATTTGTTAGTGGAAAGGTTTAAGAAAAACAAAAATCAGGCGCACAAACTACCAAAAGAGGACTCTACATCTCCAAACTTCACAAACAAACAGAGACAAACACGCCCTATGTGTTGTCCTCCCGGGTCAAAAGTAACACTTATTTAGATACTGTTTTTCCTTTTTTGTCGCTTATTTCAACGTTTTTGGTACTTTTTTTCATATATATATATATACATATACATATATACATATATATACATATATATTCACCACTAGACCTATTTATTTGCACTAGTTTTACACTTATTTTTTGGAATTCATGGTCAATGAACTTCATTTATGTAACATTTTCAAATGTTTGTCTGAGAAAAAAGCAGAAATGATGAATGATTTGGACTAATGTGTTAAGATCAGAGGAATGAAGGTTAACGGATGATCACAGATCTGTCAAAGTTTAGTTTAGGATAATGCTATACAATTGAATACAACACCCAAAATTCTATGAAAGTAGAGATCTGATCCTTAATTTCCTTTGTGAAGAGCATCTTATGGAACCATTCATGTTATTTTGGGGAAATTTGGTTAAAAGAAACCCAAATTTATGATATAGAAACTTTGAAAACATCAGGACAACAGGATGGTTCAAACCAAGCAACACGGTCTCACAGCAGTTTGTGAAATGGTCACGTTTTTTTGAATCTAGTGTAATGGGAATGGGAGACATAACGGGAAGCATGTATACGGAGGTTGGGTTAGTATAACGGGGAAAGGACACGCCACACACCGACACGACCTGCAGTCTCTGGGGGACACGCCACAACAACGAGACGCTTGTGTTTAGGAAAAGAAGAACGGGGAAAGGAACCGTCAACAACGGGGAAATAAAAAGCCACACATGGGACGTGATCCCCGGTCTCCTGGGTGAAAGTCCTGTGTTGTTTGACCCATCCACCCCCCCGGACCAACCGCTCTACGCAGATTTTCGGCTTTTCATACTACTTGCTATCGCAGTCGTGCTGTGATCACGAAATATGCATCCCATTTAAATTCATTACATTAAAATGTGTGCTCACCACCATGATAACGTGACCATTTTACGACCTACCGTGAGATTGGGTTGAACCAAGACAGGTAAAACAGCACCCCTAAACCTGGTGTTTGACAGCTATCAGTTTCTAAAACTAAAGCCTGGCTCCGTCCTCCTACGTACTTGAAATGTACGAGAGTCTGGTAGGACCAAGGGGGTAAGCTTCGCTTCAGAGCTCGAACCTCCTATGGCGCCATTTTGATGCTACAAAGCGATCACCCGACGTTAGCATCCCGTTAGCATCCCATTGAGTGCCATTCATTTTAACGTCACTTTGACAGAGAATAACTTTACATCTGAAGCGTTTAAAGACTCTATTTGTCCGTTGTTTATTTCTAAAGAAACATGACAATGTATAAAAGGCTCCATTACCTTGTAGCTCACGTTATGGCTCCGTAGCAGACGTTTTTATAACAATAGGCTAACGATTGGGTCATAACCACGAGACTTCCTGTCTCATAGTAGAGGAGTTACCGTATAGTACAGGAGAAGCTCTCAGGCAGTTTGGACTTCCATCAGCTGTTTAAGTGTAATGACTAATGTTAACTATCATTTTAGTGATCAATAATGAGCCTGTGTCTATGTTATCTCCTTACATATACCTACGCTCTCCGTCTCTGCTAGATTGGGAATGATTGAGATTTCTCTTGGCACAGCTACCAGAAGACTTCCAACTTTCAGACAGGTTGCTCACGTCACATCTACGTCTTCAAGCTCAGTTGGAGGCTGCTCAGTAACGCTCAGCCATCACCGGGAAAGAGCTTCTAATGTCCTCCACTGGTCTCCGTCCAGAGACACGGGACCTGTTGGTCCATTCTTATATACTGTCTATGGGTAGGACCAGGCTAGTCTCCCAGGTAGTCTCACCACAAAGCATCTCTGACATGCAACAAACCACAACCAGAGACAAGTTGCTGCAGTGAGTGACAATCTGACACCACATGTATAACCACAGGTGAGCCTGATTGCCCCTTCTGGATTGGAGGGTGATGCAGGGGGCAAGTTCAATCTCAAAACAGTGAGCACCGTTTGCTATGGTCCCCTGGTTGAATGACATGTTTCTTTGGAACGGTGCGCATCAGGCAGAGTCACAGGTGATACCCAATCAGCAGAGACGTGTCTGTTAACTCGTGGTAATAACAAGGCAGAGCGCTTGCACGCGCAACAGTGTGTTCAACCAGATAATGTCTAATAAGGGGAGAACGTCCACTCTCGGGAAACTTACGGCTTCTGAACTGGTTGCAGTTCCACTCTGGTTCCACATGAGGGCGCTCACGGGCCAGTGCAGAATGAATGGGACTCTATGGAGCTGTACCCCTCAAAATCCACTTTTCTCAGGATATCATTTTTTGTCTAGTAATTTGAATGTTGCATTTGAAAGGGGAGGCTAAGAAAATACACATTGCTGGGTGTTAGATTATTTTAAAAGGCTTTTTTGTTCTAAAAAGCCTTTTAAAATGTCAATGACGTCATACACATATACGGCCAGAGATACTGCTTCACGGCAAGCTCTGAGTCGCTTCCTTTGTTCTCTCGAAGCATCGACAACACAGCTGACAGGTTAGACTCTCTCTGTTAATACTACACAGCTGACAGTTTAGACTCTCTCTGTTAATACAACACAGCTGACAGGTTAGACTCTCCCTGTTAATACAACACAGCTGACAGGTTAGACTCTCTCTGTTAATACTACACAGCTGACAGGTTAGACTCTCTCTGTTAATACAACACAGCTGACAGGTTAGACTCTCCCTGTTAATACAACACAGCTGACAGGTTAGACTCTCCCTGTTAATACAAACACAGCTGACATGTTAGACTCTCTCTGTTAATACAACACAGCTGACAGGTTAGACTCTCCCTGTTAATACAACACAGCTGACAGGTTAGACTCTCTCTGTTAATACAACACAGCTGACAGGTTAGACTCTCCCTGTTAATACAACACAGCTGACAGGTTAGACTCTCTGTTAATACAACACAGCTGACAGGTTAGACTCTCTGTTAATACAACACAGCTGACAGGTTAGACTCTCTGTTAATACAACACAGCTGACAGGTTAGACTCTCTGTTAATACAACACAGCTGACAGGTTAGACTCTCTCTGTTAATACAACACAGCTGACAGGTTAGACTCTCCCTGTTAATACAACACAGCTGACAGGTTAGACTCTCTCTGTTAATACAACACAGCTGACAGGTTAGACTCTCTCTGTTAATACAACACAGCTGACAGGTTAGACTCTCTCTGTTAATACAACACAGCTGACAGGTTAGACTCTCCCTGTTAATACAACACAGCTGACAGGTTAGACTCTCTCTGTTAATACAACACAGCTGACAGGTTAGACTCTCCCTGTTAATACAACACAGCTGACAGGTTAGACTCTCCCTGTTAATACACATGCTAGAAAGAGGTTTGCTAATGTTTTAAAGACCAGGCCGAAATATTCACTCTGATTCTGGTTCTGCTTTGGATGCCGTCAAGCGGGATCTCCGATCGTAATCAGTCCTTCACTGACCAATCAGCATTCATTAGCAGAATGCTAGCATGTTATGGGCAACAACGACTCAAACTGTAAGAAATTGAAAGGACACAAAATTTTCGACCTATAATCCCTGTTGAACTTGCAAAAACTACGATCAAATCTGAAATTTCTGAATGACAATCAGGCGAAAGAGACACATTTAGCCGTCTAGCTCCATAGAGTCCCATTCATTTAGCGTCTAGCTCCATAGAGTCCCATTCATTTAGCATCTAGCTCCATAGAGTCCCATTCATTTAGCATCTAGCTCCATAGAGTCCCATTCATTTAGCATCTAGCTCCATAGAGTCCCATTCATTTAGCGTCTAGCTCCATAGAGTCCCATTCATTTAGCCGTCTAGCTCCATAGAGTCCCATTCATTTAGCGTCTAGCTCCATAGAGTCCCATTCATTTAGCATCTAGCTCCATAGAGTCCCATTCATTTAGCACTGGACCGTGATCACCCCCAGTGGTACTCTGGTGGAACTGCAACCAAATCTGGTACAATGGGGCTGAATAGGGAGTGGAACGGGCTTTCCGTAGACCGGCTCTGGTTCAACGCAGCCCCGTTCGAGTTTTAACGCGTTGCTACGTTTTGTCGGGGCTGAACGTGGCCTGGGTGCCGCGCCAATCGGTGTCCTCTAGATCCAAGCAGGAAGTGGGAAGGATTGGACTCAGCTGGACCAATCCCTGACTGGAGACCGCACATACTACTTGGCGTGTCCACAAATAATCATGACAAGAGTTAAACATAATAATACATATACAGAAAGGTTCAAGGTTGAACTTGGAGGATGCTTTAGGACCTGGCAATCAGGACTGAGGCTTAGCAATGCTAACTATGCTAACACTGTGGACTTTAAAATAGATCTCAACTTGTTGTTGGCAGTTTCCGTGTTTTCATCTTAAACTGTAACCCTCTCACTGTGTGTTTTCACTTCAGACGCCTTCCTGTCTGTGTGTCCTATAGAGAATCTTTCACCTCATCAAAGTTAATTGGAAGCTTTTGGTCGCCTAAACAATGTCTTGTTGGTGTTTGATTGCACCGTGCCAAGCAAAACTAGCTGGCTGATGCTAGCGTTAGCTGGTAACTTAAAAAGAAGAACGTCGGATGATTTTGAGACAGCGACTCATCAGTCTGTGGATTCCTCCATGTTTTCCTGACAGTGTTTTGTGGTGTCGTAGCTTCGGCCCAGCTGGCAGACTGCAACCCGGCTTTCAGTCTCCCTGGACCCATAGGAAACATCTGGAGTGTGTGTCTGTGTGTGTGTGTGTGTGTGTTTGTGTATCCTTGTGTGTGTGTGTGTGTGTGTGTGTGTGTATCCTTGTGTGTGTGTGTGTGTGTGTCCTTGGTGTTGCAATAAAACACACAAAACTCTAAAATTAGACCCTGAAGACTGATATTAGCTCACTTCCCAGATACGGAACTACACACACTCACACACACACACACACACACACACACACACACACACACACACACACACACACACACACACACACACACACACACACACACACACACACACACACACACACACACACACACACACACACACACACACACACACGTCATCCTATCACTGACATCATCCAACTGTGAGTTCTATACTTTGAAGTCTCTTCTTCTCATGCCATTTCCTACTTCTACTCCGCTACAATTATCTGACAGGTTTAGTTACCTCATAAATTAAGATTGTTTTTTTAGACACAAAACATATGCAGAGTTATAAAATGTAATGTTTTAAGATATAAACCAACTCTTCAACAGTTTATACAAGTGCAGCTGAAACCATCGGTCAGTGGAGTCACAGAAAATGAATGCGATACGATGTTGATAGTGTTGATATGTTAAGAACGTGGTTTTCATGGTTTGTACTTATAATAATTTTACTGTGTGGTATTAGTACTTTTACTGCAGTAAAGGATTTGAATACTTCCTCCATTACGGTACGTCTGAGAGAAAAGAGGGAGAGAGAGAGAGCGAAAGAGGATGTGTTGGAGGAGGGAGACTGAAATGTGTCTGACCTCGAGTCAGAAATTGAAAGCAGTTGTGAAGCAGTGTGTGTGTGTGTGTGTGTGTGTGTGTGTGTGTGTGTGTGTGTGTGTGTGTGTGATAGGAGGGGTTGTATTTTTTTTAGAGCTGTTCCCACGACACCAAACGACCTCCATCTCTCTCTCTCTCTCTCTCTCTATAAATGGCTCGTCTGGTGGCATTTTCGGTGACCAGTCAGACTTAAAAAGGACAGAAAGAAAAGAGAGAAAGGGAATAGTAAAAAGAAGTCAAAATACAGAAATATTTAAAGAGAGAGAGAGAGAGAGAGAGAGAGAGAGAGAGAGAGAGAGAGAGAGAGAGAGAGAAAGAGAGAGGAGGAGAAAAGCCCCATTTCGACAGGATTAAAGGAACAGTTCAACATTTTAGGAGCTCATTGTCTTTCTTTCTGAAAGCGAAATGTTCAGATATTCATGTGTGTGTGCAACGTATCCTGATGCAACGGTTCATATGATAACTCACGAAAAGTTACGCACACATTTTCGGCGTTATCCTACAAACGTCCAGCAACACGAGCGATCAGTGTGCCTGCAGTGCAGAACCTGTTTAGGCAACACAACTACTCGGTTAGGTTTAGGACAAGATTGTGGTTTGGGTTGAAATAGTTAGGTAATAATAAAGGTACGTAAGCTACGTAACACAAGACACAAACATCTGTCTCTTGAGTAAAAAAAAATCCTGTTTGTTTGACCCATTTATCCACCCCGTCCTCCTCCATACGTGGACTTTGTGAGTCTTTATGCTGTCGCCTGACTTCCTCCTGCAGAAAACGACGCTATTGGTCGATTGTACAACTATTATAAGCAGCTTAAAACGACCCATATTTATGTTTGTCATCAGGTAACGTCCTGTAGTGCGTAAGGCAACGAGGACGTAAGGTAAGCCCAAAAATGCTTGGATAGGTTTAGGCAAAGAACGGGGTTTGTTCAGCCTGATCTCATGAACCATTTATTCAAAAAGCTACGAAAAGTTAAGCACTGTAATTCGTTAGCATTCCACGTTTGTTTGCGGCATTCACCACATTGACGGCCGCTGTATAAGAACGCGGCTGGCCACGTAGGGATGAGGTCGGGGGGGGGGGGGGGGGGGCGTTAAAGGAGAACTCCGGTGCAAAATAAACCTAGGGGTTAAAAACACGTGTGTACCGAGTCGACCGTTCTCTGGGATATGTTTTCATGCTAATCAAATGTGACCAGTTTCATCGTTAGCTTATAACGCTAGTCGTCGGGGCAGAGGGTGAAGTAGAAAGAAGTCTCTATTTCTACACCACTAAAAAGGCTCAAAATAGCACCACACTGCCACAGCAGCATAACTTTGTAAGTGTACAGACAGTTTATTAAAAAGAGATTATAAAGACAGTAGCGTTAATGTATACAGGCTGGCGCCATCTTGGGAAAACAGTCACGACCAGTCGAACGACGAACGCCGTAACATAGCTCAAGCGTGGTGTACTTCGTTCGACTGGTCGTGACTGTCCCTTACAACTTTCGGCCGCCGGCCTCAGCGTCAGGAAGTATTATTACATGAAGTATGGCTGAGATGGCAAAAAAAGGAAGCAGAAAGCTAGGAAAGCATTGTCGGAGGAACAGAGAAAGAGGGAACAGCAGACTGACCGAGAGAGGAGTCAGACATGAGTAAATGGCGTTTTCAGAACGGCGAGAACTGAGACAAACAGAAGCCTGCAGATCCGATGCTGACCTGGCGTTCTTGCTGTTGCACTTGTAAGTATCCTTGATCAGAAACTGTATCTGCCACAGAGCTTGTCAGCTTGATGTTGAGTTTAGGAAAAGAACATTGGGGAAGGCTTTATTAAAACCCTGGCTCTCCTGGGTGAAAGTCCTGTGTTTTACCCATCCGCCACCCCAACCAACCTCCGTCCTTTCATACTACTCGCTACGACGATAATCCACATGTAATGTAGGTCAATGGAGGCCAAACGGCGTTGATAACCACGATAAAAAACGAGTATGCGTCTTGATAACACGCCAATAATGGCATACGGATTGGCGTGTCATACATACGCCACTTAGTGAGATCAGTCTGGTATTTAGTTACTCTCAACCACTGACTCGTTGTAGCTGCAACTCGCAGACGCAGAGACGATCGTTGTTTGCAGCAATCTTAGTTTTAAATGTTCGAAAAATAAGTGAAGTAAGTTGTCCAGATGGGGATTGAATTATGAGAAATGTCCAATGAATTTGCAGAAAAGCAGTAGTCAGGTTTCGCTGTAATTCTATAATTATATGTGCTCAGGACGGGATGAAAATGATTGTGTGACGTTACAAAATCCCCCCACCTACATGACAGAAATAAATCCAACAGAGCTAAAGATAGAGAACTAAAAGATGAAGGACGAAGGAATGGAGAGACAGAGAGAGAGAGAGACAGAGAGAGAGAGAGAGAGAGAGACAGAGAGAGAGAGAGAGAGAGAGAGAGAGAGAGAGAGACAGAGAGAGACAGAGAGAGAGACAGAGAGAGAGAGACAGAGAGAGACAGAGAGAGAGACAGAGAGAGAGAGAGAGAGAGAGAGAGAGACACAGAGAGAGAGAGAGAGAGAGAGAGAGAGAGAGAGAGAGAGAGAGAGAGAGAGAGAGAGAGAGAGAGAGAGAGAGAGAGACAGAGAGAGAGAGAGACAGAGAGAGACAGAGAGAGAGAGACAGAGAGAGAGACAGAGAGAGAGAGAGAGAGAGAGAGAGAGAGAGAGACAGACAGTGAGAGAGAGAGAGAGAGAGACAGACAGAGAGAGACAGAGAGAGAGAGACAGAGAGACAGACAGAGAGAGAGAGAGACAGACAGAGAGAGACAGAGAGAGACAGACAGAGAGAGAGAGACAGAGAGAGAGACAGACAGAGAGAGACACAGAGAGAGAGAGAGAGAGAGAGGTTCACAGTGATTGAGAGGTTTTCTATAAAGAGCCTGAGAAATATTGAAGTGCTGGTGGGATGGAAAATACTTAAGTCGTCTGACCCCTTTAACCGTCTGACTCAAGCTCAGAGAAAACACCCGACATATATGTGCCGGTCTCTGTCATCAGTCTGACTCAACAGATAAAGTTTCAGCACTCCTGACGGTTCTCGCTGATGCTAAGACTCAGGGTGGTCCAGTCTACGTGATACGCAGGTAGACACAGTATACCCACTAAGAAAGCATAGTACAACATGTACCCATTTCTGTCTTTATTGGACAGGAAAGCAGAGAGCGAGAGAGGACATGCAGGAAAACCGTCACAGGTCGGATTCAAACCCTGGACCTTCTGCATCGAGGAATAAACCTCTGCATGTGCGCCCGCTCTACCAACTGAGCTAAACGGCCACACGCTTTTTCATAAACTTGTATCAGATTTTATCCACCTAACCCTAAAACATGTTGTGCGAGGATAGGGCTTCAATTGAAGGGAAATGTAGGAACACAAGACCTCATTTTGAAAATGTCCTAGAAATGTGGGAATATTGGGCTGTGGGAACATAGGGCTGTGGGAACATAGAGCGGTGGGACCATAGGGCTGTGGGACCATTGGACTGTGGGAACATAGAGCTGTGGGAACATAGAGCTGTGGGAACATAGGGCTGTGGGACCATTGGACTGTGGGAATATAGGGCTGTGGGACCATAGAGCTGTGGGAACATAGGGCTGTGGGACCATTGGACTGTGGGAACATTGGGCTGTGGGACCATAGGGCTGTGGGAACATTGGGACTGTGGGAACATAGGGCTGTGGGACCATAGGGCTGTGGGAACATTGGGCTGTGGGAACATAGAGCTGTGGGAACATAGGGCTGTGGGACCATAGGGCTGTGGGAACATAGGGCTGTGGGAACATAGGGCTGTGGGAACATTGGGCTGTGGGAACATAGAGCTGTGGGAACATTGGGCTGTGGGAACATAGGGCTGTGGGAACATAGGGCTGTGGGACCATAGGGCTGTGGGAACATAGGACTGTGGGACCATAGAGCTGTGGGAACATAGGGCTGTGGGAACATAGAGCTGTGGGAACATAGAGCTGTGGGAACATAGAGCTGTGGGAACATAGAGCTGTGGGAACATAGAGCTGTGGGAACATAGGGCTGTGGGACCATAGAGCTGTGGGAACATAGGGCTGTGGGAACATAGAGCTGTGGGAACATAGAGCTGTGGGAACATAGAGCTGTGGGAACATAGGGCTGTGGGAACATAGAGCTGTGGGAACATAGAGCTGTGGGAACATAGAGCTGTGGGAACATAGGGCTGTGGGAACATAGAGCTGTGGGAACATAGAGCTGTGGGAACATAGAGCTGTGGGATCAAAGAACATTTGGACGGTGCAACAAGGCAGGCCTGCTTCGTTTTTTCAAGAATTTGTGTAAAAACATTACACACACACACACACACACACACACACACACACACACACACACACACACACACACACACACACACACACACACACACACACACTCACTTACCTGCTGCTCTGTAATCTTGTCAGATGTGATTAGAAGCCACGGGCCAAATGTTTCACCCTGCAGTCTGCCACGTCAACATAATAATAATAATAATAATAATAATAATAATAATAATAATAACTGAGTGGCTGTAGGACAGATATTTAAATGAGCTACCTGATGTTTCCAGAGTGAGCCCAAAAAGGCTTTTAGAACAACAATAAGAAACGAGGAAGAACTAAATAGACCTTTGTTTTACAGTAAAGGTGAAAAACTACAAGTTGACTTTTAGAAATCTGTAATTGTAACTAAAAATGATCTCATATAAAATGTTGTCACTATTGAAATAACATTTCAAAACACATAAGTTGAGTTTTAATCATTATTTGACAATATTTTGGTTAATTTATTCACAGTAGAACATCATTTATTTCATTATGTCTTCATACAAAAATGCTTATAAAATGCTGAGGGTGGGGATTGCCCTTTACTTTCCCACACAGCAAGAACAATATGTGTGTGTGTGTGTGTGTGTGTGTGTGTGTGTGTGTGTGTGTGTGTGTGTGTGTGTGTGTGTGTGTGTGTGTGTGTGTGTGTTGAATCACTTGTGGTTACAGATGACTGGCACTGCTGCAGGGGTCAGACTTTGTGTGTGTAACTGGATGCAGAATGTGTGGGCGTATTAATCTGCTTATGGTGTGTGTGTGTGTGTGTGTGTGTGTGTGTGTGTGTGTGTGTGTGTGTGTGTGTGTGTGTGTGTGTGTGTTTTACCCTCAGGCCGAAACAGTAAACACGAATAAAGACATCATGAACACACAGGACGATCATAAACAGTCTGCTTGACTGTCTCAGATGTCAGCATTTTGTGTGTGTGTGTGCGTGTGTGTGTGTGTGTGAGTGTGGGTGTGTGTGTGTGTGTGTGTGTGTGAGTGTGGGTGTGTGTGTGAGTGTGTGTGTGTCTGTGTGTATGTGTGTGACAATCTGACACACACTTACCTCACAGTTTGGAGTGAGAAGAGGTTACTCTAAAGAGGCTGACTCATGAAAAACTACCTAATACATGGAGTCATTTTTCCTCGTCTGTCACACACACACACACACACACACACACACACCCACACTCACACACACACACACACACACACACACACACACACACACACACACACACACACACACACACACACACACTCACACACACACACTCACGTGCAGCAGTTAACATGCCGGTGTTATGGGACCGTTGCCAGGAAGTCGTGCTGACATGTCTGCGAGGAATGTTAGTTCACACACACCAGCACTGTGAAAAGTAATCTTTTTATGATTCATTAAGATAAACACTGTTTGAAATATAACAGTCCTTACCCAAAGTGGGGTTCAAGTAGGTTGGGATTTGGGAGAAAGGAGCAGGACATTGGGCAGAGAATCGGCGCAGCGGGCGCAGTATTACATTCACTTTAGCCGAGAGCCGAGCTACAAGGCAAAACTCTTGATTCTACCTCAATATATCAATCAAAATGTATTCATACAGCACTTTAAAGCACCAGCAGGTATCCAAAGTGCTTCATCTTCATCAGTACATCAGGAGCCAAGTACAAAACAACACATACAATAAAAAAAGAATGAAGCATATAACACAATACAATCAGAAAAGGTTGCAAAGAAACAGGAGAGTGACTACTATGTGTTAAAAGCCAGCCTAAACAAATAGGTTTTTGGTTTAGACCTAAAAAGAGCCACGTCTTTAATCGTCCAAATATCATGAGGTAACTTCTTCAACTTTGGTTCAACTTTGGTTTCTACCCTCACCTGCGGTCATGAATGCTGAGTCATGATCGAAAGAACAAGATCCCGGGTAAAGGCGGCCAAAATGGGTTTCCTCAGGGAGAGTGGCTGGCGTCTCCCGTTGCTGTATGCACCACGTTGACCGCTGCTGTATAAGAACATGTGGAGGAGGTCAGTGTGGATGGGTGGGTGTTAAAACACAGGACTTTCTAGCCAGGGAGCTTCCCGGGGAAAACAAAAGACTTTGGCCCAGAAAATGCCTGCACCTTGGGAGAGTTTTAATCCAGACCACAATCTTTTTCCTGAACTTAACTAGTTGTTTCAGCGCCTAAACTTGACTTTTCGTCGCTGCACACAACACGTTCTCACACTCATATGGACGCTTGGTCAGGTGCCTTTGTCGTTCTTATTGACGCTAAAAGTCTCCTTTAGCGCTATAAGTAAACGCGCTTGGTCGGGACTATTGCCGTCCCTTTAGCGCTATAAGTTAACGCGCTTGGTCGGGACTATTGCCGTCCCTTTAGCGCTATAAGTAAACGTGCTTGGTCGGGACTATTGCCGTCCCTTTAGCGCTATAAGTAAACGAGCTTGGTCGGGACTATTGACGTCCCTTTAGCGCTGTAAGTAAACGAGCTTGGTCGGGACTATTGCCGTCCCTTTAGCGCTATAAGTAAACGTGCTTGGTTGGGACTATTGCCGTCCCTTTAGCGCTATAAGTAAACGCGCTTGGTCGGGACTATTGCCGTCCCTTTAGCGCTATAAGTTAACGCGCTTGGTCGGGACTGTTGCCGTCCCTTTAGCGCTGTAAGTTAACGCGCTTGGTCGGGACTATTGCCGTCCCTTTAGCGCTATAAGTAAACGCGCTTGGTCGGGACTATTGCCGTCCCTTTAGCGCTGTAAGTAAACGTGCTTGGTCGGGACTATTGCCGTCCCTTTTAGCGCTATAAGTAAACGCGGTTGGTCGGGACTGTTGCCGTCCCTTTAGCGCTATAAGTAAACGCGGTTGGTCGGGACTATTGCCGTCCCTTTAGCGCTATAAGTAAACGCGCTTGGTCGGGACTATTGCCGTCCCTTTAGCGCTATAAGTAAAGCGCGCTTGAGTCGGGACTATTGCCGTCCCTTTAGCGCTATAAGTAAACGTGCTTGGTCGGGACTATTGCCGTCCCTTTAGCGCTATAAGTAAACGCGCTTGAGTCGGGACTATTGCCGTCCCTTTAGCGCTATAAGTAAACACGCTTGGTCGGGACTATTGACGTCCCTTTAGCGCTGTAAGTAAACGCGCTTGGTCGGGACTATTGACGTCCCTTTTGACGCAGTTATGTTTAGGAAAAGGTCGTGGGTGGGCGTACGGTTCTTTGACACGCGGGAGGAAAGAAAAAAAAGGACTATAGCAAGTGTGACCAGCAGGACATGAACCCCGCTCTCTTGGGTGAAAGTCCTGTGTTTGACCCATCTACCCCCCCAACCAACCTCCTTATGTACTACTCTCTAAATCATATCTAACTGCTGCTCTCCCCGGTGCGTTACACAAACACGCTAAAAGACGCCTTTTTCGTTGCATCAGACGCTGACAGCCACTGTCCAAACGTCCTTATTTTACGAGTTCGGAATGAGAACGCTCACTTTTTCTTGCCTAAACTCTCCGCAGAAATGACTGGCAGCTCGTGGTGCTCTGTGCTCTCAGTCACCTAACCCTCCCGTCGTCCTCGGGTCAAATCTGACCCATTTTCAAAAAGTTTCTATATCAGAAATGTGGGTTTCTTTCAACCAAATTTGAAACCAAAGTAACGTGGAAGGTTCCCTACGACGCTCTTCACAAGTGAAATAAATGATCAGTTCACTACTTTCATTGAATTTGGGCGTTTTATTCAATTTTATAGCACGTAAAGAAAAATTGAACAAAATAGAAAAAAAACGTTGGAAAAAAACGTCAGGAAAAGCGCAGAAAAATATTGACAGAAACTTTAAAAAACGTGACAAAAGTATCAAAAAGCGACGACCAAGAAGTTGGATTTTGTTTTACATTTTGACCCAGAAAAACAAAAAAGGGGTTCATATTGACCATGAAATCCCAAAATTGTAAAACTAGTAATGAGTTGGTGTCAGTGGTGTCCATACATGGTAGTGTAAAAGAAATGCCAAAAACATTGAAAAAAGTGCCTAGAACAAAGGGACAAAAACGTTGACAGGTGCACGGTCCAATGAAAGACAACAGGAGGGCTATTCTCCTTTAACTGAACCACCAACTACCGCTGACCTGGCGGAGCGTCATGCAGAGCGCCATGCAGAGCCCCATGCAGAGCGCCATGCAGAGCCCCATGCAGAGCGTCATGCAGAGCGTCATGCAGAGCGTCATGCAGAGCCCCATGCAGAGCGTCATGCAGAGCGTCATGCAGAGCGTCATGCAGAGCGTCATGCAGAGAGTCATGCAGAGCGCCATGCAGAGCCTCATGCAGAGCGCCATGCAGAGCCCCATGCAGAGCGTCATGCAGAGCGTCATGCAGAGTCATGCAGAGCCTCATGCAGAGCGTCATGCAGAGCGTCATGCAGAGCGTCATGCAGAGCGCCATGCAGAGAGTCATGCAGAGAGTCATGCAGAGCGGCATGCAGAGCGCCATGCAGAGCGTCATGCAGAGAGTCATGCAGAGCGTCATGCAGAGCGTCATGCAGAGTCATGCAGAGCGTCATGCAGAGCGTCATGCAGAGCGTCATGCAGAGTCATGCAGAGCGTCATGCAGAGCGCCATGCAGAGCGTCATGCAGAGCGCCATGCAGAAGAGTCATGCAGAGAGTCATGCAGAGCGGCATGCAGAGCGCCATGCAGAGCGTCATGCAGAGAGTCATGCAGAGTCATGCAGAGCGTCATGCAGAGAGTCATGCAGAGAAGTCATGCAGAGCGTCATGCAGAGCGTCATGCAGAGCGTCATGCAGAGCGTCATGCAGAGCGTCATGCAGAGCGTCATGCAGAGTCATGCAGAGCGTCATGCAGAGCGTCATGCAGAGCGTCATGCAGAGCGTCATGCAGAGCGCCATGCAGAGAGTCATGCAGAGAGTCATGCAGAGCGGCATGCAGAAGCGCCATGCAGAGCGTCATGCAGAGAGTCATGCAGAGTCATGCAGAGCGTCATGCAGAGCAGTCATGCAGAGAGTCATGCAGAGCGTCATGCAGAGCGTCATGCAGAGTCATGCAGAGTCATGCAGAGCGTCGTGCAGAGCGTCGTGCAGAGCGTCGTGCAGAGCGTCGTGCGGAGCGCCGTGCGGAGCGCCGTGCAGAGCGCCATGCAGAGAGTCATGCAGAGCGTCATGCAGAGCGTCATGCAGAGTCATGCAGAGCGTCATGCAGAGCGTCATGCAGAGTCATGCAGAGCGTCGTGCAGAGCGTCGTGCAGAGCGTCGTGCAGAGCGTCGTGCAGAGCGTCATGCAGAGAGTCATGCAGAGCGTCATGCAGAGAGTCATGCAGAGCGTCATGCAGAGCGTCATGCAGAGTCATGCAGAGCGTCATGCAGAGCGTCATGCAGAGTCATGCAGAGCGTCATGCAGAGCGTCATGCAGAGAGTCATGCAGAGCGTCATGCAGAGCGTCATGCAGAGCGTCATGCGGAGCGCCGTGCGGAGCGCCGTGCAGAGCGCCATGCAGAGAGTCATGCAGAGAGTCATGCAGAGCGCCATACAGAACGCTTTGGCCAGCGTCGCAAAGCTCTATAGCGGCTTAAACAGCGAACAACTGCTGCTTGCCGTCACGGAGCTCTGTAGCTGTGACCATCCGGCTGTCTCGTCTTAGTTTTCGTATGATATCAAACGTTTTAGTGTGCATAACTTTGCGTACAATATCATACGAACACGTTCATGGGTTTCGGATGCCCACTGGGCGCCTCTCTAAGGAGGTGTTCCAGGCACATCCAGCTGGGAGGAGTGTGTCTGTGTGTGTGTGTGTGAGGACACACACACACACACACAGACAGACACACACACACACACAAACACACACACCCTGACGCTCTGTAATCAGCAGCAGGGTTTTGGAAAGCTTCTCCTGCTAATTAAAGACCATAAAACGATCTGAGCAGAATTCAGATTTACTGAACAAAACCTGCTCCTTCCCGAACACGAATGAGACGTCATAAAACCTTCGACTGGAGTTCATCAGACGCTGCGGGGAGAAAACATCTGGCCGACAGTGATCCAACATCTGCAGCAGGCAACAGGTGAGCGGTGACGTGCAACAGCTTGTTATGCAAGCACATGAGAGGGAGCACATGTTGCTCGTGTCGTTCAGCTGTCACTTCAACTTTCAATAAAGATTTTTTATTCACAGCGTGTACAAATAACAAGGTCACATGACACACAGCCATCTTCTAACCGTATACAAACTGGGAACTATATTCTCAGAAGGCGAAGGACTGCTGATCTACTCAGGGCTTCTCAGGTGCTGCGAGCATATCACTCCGCCCAAGTAGCAGAAGTAGCAGTGCTTCGCCTTCTGAGAATATAGTTCCCAGTATGTATACGGTTAGAAGATGGCTGTGTGTCATGTGACCTTGTTATTTGTACACGCTGTGACTATACAAATCACAACATGTAAATAGGAACATGTTGGCGTTATTTTGTCACTTATTGGGAGCAGTAGGCTACATGGAGCTGGTTACCTCCAGGATCTGTGCTAAGCTAGGCTAGATGGAGCCAGTTACCTCCAGGATCTGTGCTAAGCTAGGCTAGATGGAGCCGGTTACCTCCAGGATCTGTGCTAAGCTAGGCTAGTTGGAGCCGGTTACCTCCAGGATCTGTGCTAAGCTAGGCTAGATGGAGCAGGTTACCTCCAGGATCTGTGCTAAGGTAGGCTAGATGGAGCCGGTTACCTCCAGGATCTGTGCTAAGCTAGGCTAGATGGAGCCAGTTACCTCCAGGATCTGTGCTAAGCTAGGCTAGATGGAGCCGGTTACCTCCAGGATCTGTGCTAAGCTAGGCTAACGGTGGGGGCGTCAGACAGAGTTACAACACACACGGAGATGAGAAGGGTATGTATGGACTTATCTAACTCTGGGGGATACGGGGAATAAGACAAAGTCCCAATAAGTCACTCTCCATTTTTACTTTTTCTAACATACTTGTCACCGTAGACCTTTCCGTTCCGGGCCTTGTATGAAGAACAAATGCACAACAATGCAATCAAATTAGGGATCAGGTCCTCATGCGTTATGGTTATAGCCATATAGGTAACATAACGGCGCTGAAACACCAACCCGATAATCAGCAGTCTGACAGTCTGGCGAGGTCGGTGACTCGAGTCTGTTCGGTGTGTTCCGTGCCGTCGGAGGAGCCGTCGGCCTTCATTTTGGCCGACCCGACATGCTGGGTCGGAGGGCGGGCAGTCGGACTCAATGACCAGTCTGATTGGTGGAGAGCTAACCCGGAAATAACGAGCGGGATGAGTGACGAACGCCTCTCAAAATCGGACGAAAATCTTCCAAACTGACCTTTGTTGATCTGAAATGAAGACAGATTCAGCAACTGCACGGACTATTTCTCTCTTAAAATGTTTTCAGAGACAACGTTTCGGTGAACTATTTTCGTAAAATACGAGTATATTTCACCACACACACACACACACACACACACTATATTTCAAACAAGCCGCCATTACTATCGGCAGGAGAAGCCAGACCTACGTGACGCGTTGTCAGTTCCCGTTTTCATTTTTTGTATTACGTCTCGAGCACGCGCAGAACGTACGCTCAAGTCGGCGTC
>NC_135857.1:35077511-35087511 GCF_031162955.1 Sander vitreus | reverse complement strand
GCTCACCAGCACTGTTTACCCACTGTGTGTGTGTGTGTGTGTGTGTGCGTGTGTGTGTGCGTGTGTGTGTGTGTGTGTGTGTGTGTGCGTGTGTGTGTGTGTCCATATTTTCAGTGTTCACACTTGCTTACATCTGCTTCTGTTTGTGGATGCATTCCAGCAGTGTGTATGTGTGTGTGTGTGTGTGTGTGTGTGTGTGTGTGTGTGTGTGTGTGTGTGTGTGTGTGTGTGTGTTTACCTCAGGTTGTGTTTGACCAGTATAAAGCTCTGGCTGGTCAGACTGGTAAAGTGGTTGCTTGGAAGAAACAGATGTGGTCAAGAATGTGTGTGTGGGTGTGTGTGTGTGTGTGCGTGTGTAGAGGTGTGTGTGTGTGTGTGTGTGTGTGTGTGTGTGTAGGGGTGTGTGTGTGTGTGTGTGTGTGTGTGTGTGTGTGTGTGTGTGTGTGTGTGTGTGTGTGTGTGTGTGTGTGTGTAGAGGTGTGTGTAGAGGTGTGTGTGTGTGTGTGTAGAGGTGTGTGTGTGTGTGTGTAGAGGTGTGTGTGTAGAGGTGTGTGTGTAGAGGTGTGTGTGTGTGTGTGTGTGTGTGTGTGTGTGTGTGTGTGTGTGTGTGTGTGTGTGTGTGTGTGTGTGTGTGTGTGTGTGTGTGTGTGTGTGTGTAGAGGTGTGTGTGTGTGTGTGTGTGTGTGTGTAGGGGTGTGTGTGTGTGTGTGTGTGTGTGTGTGTGTGTGTGTGTGTGTGTGTAGAGGTGTGTGTGTGTGTGTGTGTGTGTGTGTGTGTGTGTGTGTGTGTGTTTTCTGTTTTCTCACTATAGATGGATTTACAGTGTTTAGATGTTTGATAATGTTTTCATATTCTGATGTCGTTTGTATTTGAAGTCTCTAAAATGTCAGAATATTATTCAAATGAAGCTCATTATAACAGCAGTCCACCCTCATGTCTTAGAAGATCTTCTTTAGTTCGACCAACAGTCCAAAACACAAACACAAACACAAACACAGCAGAAACATCACCGCCAACTACTCCGATTATCCATCAATCGTTGGAGTCATTTTTCATGCAGAAAATGGCAGAAAAATGCTGATTTCCTGCTCCTTTTCTGCTTCATATCTTATTAATCTGAGTATATTTGGGTTTTGGACAAAACAAGACATTCCGAGACATCACCTTAGACATTATTTACTATTTTATTTGACATTATATAGACAAAATGATGAATTGATATCTATAATCGGTCATGACCGCAAGTTGTAGCCCTAAACTCTACTGTGATATTCATATATATATATATATATATATATATATATATATATATATATATATGTGTGTGTGTTTTTTATTGTACATGTTTGTTATATATAGTGTCTTTTAATATATAGGCCTACTTGTGATTGTTGTATTGTTATTTATAATGTTGTTATTGTAGTCTAACCATTCTGGAGTCATGTTTAGCATCTCACATGCAGCTCTTTAACTTCTCAAAATAAACTGTTTGGGGCTCTTTTCCGATGTGTTTGTCACTTTTCTTTTAAATGTAAGGTCATTAAACGCAACGTATAATGACATTTTACCTCATTTTTGAGTTTGGAAGAAGCAGAAATGATGACTTACTTTGACCACTAGTTGAGATCAGAGGATGTTGAGAGACTCACAGACTGGTTCATGTCGAAACCTTATCAGGAGACTGTTCTAAAACCATGTTTTTTTTTATTTTTAAATGATATGAAATGGAATAAAACACCCCAAAATCCAACGGAAGTATAATCAATCATTTTACCTGTGAAGAATGTTGCATGGGTCCCATACAACATGCATGCACCCATGTTATTTTGGGGGCAATTTGGGTGTAAGAAACCCGTATTTCTGATATAAAAAGACTATGAAAACGGGTCAAATGTGTTCAGTTACAGCTGTGCGGCAGACACAAGGGGCTTCTTAAAGGGGGTAGTTCACATGCAAACAGCTGGACGGTTGTCAGAAGTCTCTCTCTCTCTCTCTCTCTCTCTCTCTCTCTCTCTCTCTCTCTCTCTGATGGTTTTTGGACCTCCCTGCCCCTCCCTGTCCCTCCCTCCCCTCCCTCCTTGCAGCAGCAGCAGACTCGGGTCGAGCCGACTCTCCGCCGCGCGGAGCTCATCTCCACAAAAAAAAAATAAAAAAAATCCCCAAATCCCATTTTCCGCCGGGACGTTGACTCCAAAACTTGTCAGCCTCAACACTTCTCTTCCCTTCGTGTTAAATCGGCTGCAGTCAGAGATTACGTGAAGATCTGACCGGACAAATGTTGGATGGATTCCCTTTTTTTTCTTTTGTGTGTGTGTCAGTGTGTGTGTGTGTGTGTGTACTTTTGGTGCGTAAAACTTCGCCAAGTCGGTTAAAAGACGAACCAGAGGACTGAAAGTTCTTTGGAAATACTGTGCGGAGTTTGAGCGTGTGTGTATGTGTGTGTGTGTGAGAAAGAGAGAGAGAGAGAGAGAAAGAGAGAGAGGGGAAAGTTGTTGGAAGCTCGGAGAGTGTGTGATCCGATGCGTCCGGAGCGGCCGGTTAAAGAGCAGGAACACCGGAGAAACACCGAGAGAAAGAGGACGGGAGAGGGGCCGAGATCAGCGGGGTCTGCGGGGACTCTCCGGTTGCTGGACGTAGCTACATGTCTCCGCTCCCCACCGGCACCGAGGTAGGCTACACTCACTTTTTTTTATTGTTGCCCTTTTTCGCACTTTATACTCTCTGCTTTACCCACTTATACCCTGGAATTCTCCTTTGTTGACTTATTGTTGTGTTGTATTTGCTCAAACAGCATTTGGACCGATATCAGAGCTCGAGAGTTCAGGGTTTAAAGTGGACGTTAGGGCTGCAACTAACAATGACTTTCATCGTGGATTAGTTTCTGGATGAATGGATGAGTTGTTTGGTCTCTGAAATGTCAGAAAATGGTGAAAAATGCTGATCAGTGTTTCCCAAATGCCCAAGATGACGTCCTCAAATGTCTTGTTTTGTTCACAACTGTGTGTGTGTGTGTGTGTGTGTGTGTGTGTGTGTGTGTGTGTGTGTGTGTGTGTGTGTGTGTGTCTCTGCGTGTGTCTGTCTGTGTGTGTGTGTGTGTGTGTGTGTGTCTGTGTGTGTCTGTGTGTGTGTGTGTGTGTGTGTGTGTGTGTGTGTGTGTGTGTGTGTGTGTGTGGGGGGGGGTCTCTGTGTGTATGAGTGTGTGTGTGTGTGTGTGTGTCTGTCTGTGTGTGTGTGTGTGTGTGTGTGTGTGTGTGTGTCTGTGTGTGTGTGTGTGTGTGTGTGTGTGTGTCTGTCTCTGTGTGTATAAGTGTGTGTGTGTGTGTGTGTGTGTGTGTGTGTGTGTGTGTGTGTGTCTGTCTCTGTGTGTATAAGTGTGTGTGTGTGTGTGTGTGTGTCTGTCTGTCTCTGTGTGTGTGAGTGTGTGTGTGTGTGTGTGTGTCTGTCTCTGTGTGTATAAGAGTGTGTGTGTGTGTGTGTGTGTCTGTCTGTCTCTGTGTGTATGAGTGTGTGTGTGTGTGTGTTTGTCTCCAAAATAAGACAAAACTAAATAAAAAAAACACATAAAGACACATAAACTGTAAAATGGTAATAATTATATTAACTGAAAACAAATCCTTTTTCAAAATAAAAGCCCCAAACTGCTCTCCAATCTATTGATCATTTGAAAGCGTCTTTCATCATCATGTTTGTTAATTTCCCACACATGTAGCTTGCATGCTTGCTTCTTGTTCATTTCAATACAGTTGCATTGTCATTGACATAATGTACAGGCGCATACTGTATGTTACGAAATGTAGGTCGTGGTCTCCATGCTCCAACAAACTGTGTCCATACACAGCACATTAAAAGCCACATTATAGACATCAACATTAACTTACAGGCTCAGCATTACTATGAATTATATTGTAGACGTTGCTGCAAAATGGCTGAGTTAAGTGGAACAGGAGGAGGAGGAAGGGGCAGAGGGGAAGGATCTCAGTGACGTTCAGCGGGTATCCCGGTTCAGATGGGTGACAGCTTACCGTGCAGATCCACCTGGCCGTGTAGTCGCTCCACTTCATACCTATAGGTGACGTCAAGCGACTTTAACGCGCCCGCAAAGCATCCTGGGAAGGCGGCGCTGCATTTGAAAAAAAGCTCCCCGTCCTAAAAGCTCCCCGATGTCCATCTTTATGCAAATGTAGCCGTTGAACGTGACGCGACTATCCAACAGAAGTAGACGAAAGTCTTTTAAACTGACCTTTGTTGGTCTGAAATGAAGATTCAGCGACTGCACGGCCTGTTTCTCTCTTCAGATGTTTTCAGAGACACGTTTCGGTGAACTATTTTAGGACAATATGAGATCGTATTCTCAACGAGCCGCCATGATGGCCGTTGCAGCCAGCAGCCAGACCCACGTGACGCGTTCGTCCAATCAGCTGCCGGTCGAGGGGCGTGGAGCATCAACCATGGATGTATGACGCTTCGGTCGTGTCGCAAAAATGGATCTGCACCGTTACCGTACGTACACACGGCCGCCGACTTGAGCTTCAAAGTTACAGGAAGTCATTCGTCTTCAATGGACGCCGGCTTCTCTCAGCTGCAAGAAGCGACAAATCCGTCGGCGTCGCGTTTTGGGCGTTTTGAGCGACCAGAGCGTCAAGCAGAAAGTTGAAGTTTGGTCAGCTTTATGGTAATGAGCTATGACGCAGTTCAGCTGCAAACGCCAGCAACCAATCAGAACATAGACGTCCTTCACGCTGGCTGATCCCAGAGAAACATACGATGTTAACTTTCGTTCCTACCAAAAAATTAGTTCCGAAAAAATGGAGGAAAAGCTCATCATGGCCGTTGCTGGGTTCCCTATCACTGATGATATGACGTTGTTTGTTGTTTGTTAGAGGGACCAGTTTAAAAAAACGAGGCATGGGATGAAATAGCTGGGATAGTTCAACCCGGTCTCACGCCAGTTCGTGAAAGGGTCTCGTTATTTTGATTTATTGATTTGTGTACAGGTCACGATTTTCTCGTTTATTTCGTGTACGGGTCACTATTTTCTTGTTTATTTCGTGTACGGGTCACTATTTTCTTGTTTATTTCGTGTACAGGTCACGATTTTCTCGTTTATTTCGTGTACAGGTCACGATTTTCTTGTTTATTTCGTGTACAGGTCACGATTTTCTTGTTTATTTCTCGTTTATTTCATGTACAGGTCACGATTTTCTCGTTTATTTCGTGTACAGGTCACGATTTTCTCGTTTATTTCGTGTACAGGTCACGATTTTCTCATTTATTTCGTGTACAGGTCACGATTTTCTCGTTTATTTCGTGTACAGGTCATGATTTTCTTGTTTATTTCTCGTTTATTTCGTGTACAGGTCACGATTTTCTCGTTTATTTCGTGTACGGGTCACTATTTTCTTGTTTATTTCGTGTACAGGTCACGATTTTCTTGTTTATTTCGTGTACAGGTCACGATTTTCTTGTTTATTTCTCGTTTATTTCATGTACAGGTCACGATTTTCTCGTTTATTTCGTGTACAGGTCACGATTTTCTCATTTATTTCGTGTACGGGTCACTATTTTCTCGTTTATTTCGTGTACGGGTCACGATTTTCTTGTTTATTTCGTGTACAGGTCACGATTTTCTTGTTTATTTCTCGTTTATTTCATGTACAGGTCACGATTTTCTCGTTTATTTCGTGTACAGGTCACGATTTTCTCGTTTATTTCGTGTACAGGTCACGATTTTCTCGTTTATTTCGTGTACGGGTCACTATTTTCTCGCTTATTTCGTGTACAGGTCACGATTTTCTCGCTTTATTTTGTGTACAGGTCACGATTTTCTCATTTATTCTCGTTTATTTCATGTACAGGTCACGATTTTCTCGTTTATTTCGTGTACAGGTCACGATTTTCTCATTTATTTCGTGTACAGGTCACGATTTTCTCGTTTATTTCGTGTACAGGTCACTATTTTCGAACGTGACCATTTCACAAACTGCCATGACACTGGACTGCTCTGGGGGACAACAACGGGGAAAATAAACGGCACATGCTAGCGACAACAACGGGACGGACCGCCACACGCTGGACGAGATCCCCGGGTGCAGGGACACGATCTGCGGCCTCTGTGGCACGCAACAACGGGGACATGAAACGCCACACGCCTAAGACACGAAAGTCCTGTGTTGTTTGAGAACAACCGTTCCAACCGTTCTGTGATCACGAAATATGCTTTCCATTGACATACACTACTTACCACCACGAAAATAACGACATTAACGTGTTAAGTACAGGAATCAATAGATTCAATAATGTGACCATTTCACGAACGGCCGTGAGACTGGGCTGGATAGTTGGTGTCTCCGGTGAGTTGGTGAAGTGCGTGATGTTTTTAATATTTAAGTACGTATGCTAGTCTTCCTTGCTTGATGTGAATGTCCTGCCACTTCAGAGCGGCCAAAGCGTCAAAAGCTTCCCCGTACTTTTTGACAAGCGTCCTTGAGAGGGGCGGCCAGAGCTTCTTTTGCAGCTCAAGTAGGCAGCGGTTTGTACGTACAGTTAGGGGACAAAATGGTTTCTGAGCCTGGTAGTGCGAGCTTCGAGGCTCCCGTAGCGCCTCCCAGAGGGCAGGGAGATTGTTTAGTGTTCATGTGTGCATGTCAACAGATTCTCACTCCCATCTCGTAAAATACGGACGCTTGGTCAGGTGCCTTTGTCGTTGTTATTGACGCTAAAAGTCTCCTTTAGCGTCATATAACGCGCTTTATCTAAACGCGCTTGGTCGGGACTATTGTCGTCCCTTTTGACGCAGATGTGTTAAGGAAAAGGTTGCGGGTGGGCTTACGGTTTTGTGACCTCACAGGAATAACGGTCAATTATAACACGTAGCTCTGTTGTTTTGAAATGTGGAGTGCTGGCAGTAGCAAAAAAAAACTAAACCAATCAGTGCTGCCTACACCGTGTTATCCCCCTGCTAGCGTTAGCACCCAACAGGCTTAAACAGGGCAGGTTTTAAACGTGTTTTAAGCCTGTAAACATGCTCGAGATGTCATTACAAGTGCCTCCCCATGTGCAGTGATGGAACACAGTGAATCTGACTGCTGTAGATGTGACAGGAAGGCATAAACGTTGTGTTAATCCAGCCAGTGCACATACCTCTGTTTATTTCCTGTTGTCCGGTCAAGTCCACACTAGTCGATTGTCGATCTCATTCAATCCAATATTCCAGTCAGATTCCCTGTGTTCCCTCGGAAGGAATCACTGCACATGGGTAGCACTTGTAATGACACTTCGAGCATGTTTAGAGGTGTAAAGACACGTTTAAAACCTGCCCTGTTTAAGCCTGTTGGGTGCTAACGCTAGCAGGGGGATAACACGGTGCAGGCAGCACCGATTGGTTTAGTTTTTCTCGCTACTGACAGCTCTCCACATTTACAAACAACAGAGCTACGTGTTGAAATGGACCAGAATTCTCCTTTAAAGACACACGTGGGACACGATCCCCGGTCTCCTGGGTGAAAGTCTAGTGATTGACCCAACCGCCCTCGAGGAATTTCGTCCTTACGTACTCCTCTCTAAACCCCGTGTAGCTGCTGCTCTCCCCGGTACGTTCTACAAACACGCTGAAGGGCGCTTTTTTCGTCGCTTCAGACGCTGACAGCCACTGTCCAAACGTCCGTATTTTACGAGTTTGGAGTGAGAACGGGATTCGGTATGTACGTGTCTTTTGCAAGTTTTTGTAAATGTGTAAATGTCAGTGCTTACAAGAGCTGCATCCTCACATACGCATACACTATTAAGAGAGTCCCAGAGCGAGCAGCTTTGAGTCATCGGTGTTATCTGTCCAGTCACTGCTGGAGGCTGAGATGTGCATTTCAGCCTGTAGGGGGCACTGTGGGGACTTTTTAAACCACTTTAAATCCCTTTTTGAAACACACTGAGCTATCCAAACTGATCTGGATTAAAAGGATTTGCTCTCGTCATTTGTTTCAAACATCTTGTATTCATTAGGTTTTCATGCAGACTTGTACTTTAACTCTTAGGGTTTCCCTCCCTTTAATTACAGACTTTCAGTAGAGTCACTGCACGTCTCAGCCAGGCTACGTTACACACAGTGGAGGAATGTAACTAGTGCTGTCAAACAATTAAAATATTTAATCACGATTAATTGCATTAATGTCATAGTTAACCTGCAATTAATCTCAATTAATCACACATTTTTATTTATTCTTAATGTCCCTAGATTTCTTTTTGTCCCATTATTTTTTCTCATTTTAATGCTCTTATCAACATGGAAAAGGGGATCGGCTTGCTTTGTGCTTTTGTTGCCTGGCTTTGGCGAAGGATGATGAGGATCAGCTGTGTGTTTGGCCATCAGCTGTGTGCTTGGCTATCAGCTGTGTGCTTGGCCATCAGCTGTGTGCTTGGCCATCAGCTGTGTGCTTTGCCATCAGCCGTGTGCTTGGCCATCAGCCGTGTGCTCGGCCATCAGCTGTGTGTTTGGCCATCAGCTGTGTGCTTGGCTATCAGCTGTGTGCTTGGCCATCAGCTGTGTGCTTGGCCATCAGCTGTGTGCTTGGCTATCAGCTGTGTGCTTGGCCATCAGCTGTGTGCTCGACCATCAGCCGTGTGCTTGGCCATCAGCTGTGTGCTTGACCATCAGCTGTGTGCTTGACCATCAGCCGTGTGCTTGGCCATCAGCTGTATGCTTGACCATCAGCCGTGTGCTTTGCCATCAGCTGTGTGCTTGGCCATCAGCTGTCTGCTTGGCCATCAGCTGTGTGCTTGACCATCAGCTTTGTGCTCGGCCATCAGCTGTGTGCTCGGCCATCAGCTGTGTGCTTGACCATCAGCTTTGTAGTTGACCATCAGCTGTGTGCTTGGCCATCAGCTGTGTGCTTGACCATCAGCTGTGTGCTCGGCCATCAGCTGTGTGCTTGACCATCAGCTGTGTGCTTGGCCATCAGCTGTGTGCTCGGCCATCAGCTGTGTGCTTGACCATCAGCTGTGTGCTCGGCCATCAGCTGTGTGCTTGACCATCAGCTGTGTGCTTGGCCATCAGCTGTGTGCTCGGCCATCAGCTGTGTGCTTGGCCATCAAGTGGTATTTCAGACTGGACGTGCTGTGATGATAGCTCCGTTCACAACGACCAAACACACAGATCTCTTTGGTCTTGTCAATGGAACCATTTGGCAACTTTTTAAAAGTAAACTTTCCATTCAGAATCTTACCGGCATCCATTTCGGCGTCTCGCGCTCGCCGTCCACTCAAAACGTAACGTTAGCGAACGTTAACCTGCTACTCTTTGGCCGGCTCGCATCGCAAGCCCAAACAAGTGCGTGCGGCGTGTGTTGTTGTGTTTCCGGTCTAGCTAGATCCGGTGTGGTGTTGTAGTTTTTCTAACGTTACTAGTTGTTGCAACAGCATGTGAAAAAAACTACAAAGTTAGCTAGGCCAAAAAGAACGTTAATCTCGCGATAAAAAAATGTTACGCCGTTAAAATGGGTTTGCGTTTAACTGACAGCACTAAATGTAACTAAGTACATTTACTCAAGTACAGTTTTGAGCTACTTTTTCTGTGGTTGTACTTCATTATTCTCGTTAGTTTAGTTTAGTTAAGTAGGAGTTTTGAGGCACTTTACTTTAGTATTTCTACTTTCGTTAAAGTAATGATGACTTCAGTTATTCAGCACCTTTTAAGACAGAGTTTACGAAGAGCTTTGACAGTCAAAACAATGAAAATAAGACATCTAGAGGTCGCTATAACGACCGGAGGGCCGAACATCAGCAGGACACGTTGGGACTATGAATGATTGTTCCTGTGTAGTAACAATGCAAAGTACTTGTTCTTTACTTCATTATTTCCATCTTTTGCTACCTTCTACTTGTACTCCGCTACTTCTCAGAGGGAAGACAGACAGACAGGTAGACAGACAGGTAGAAAGAGAGACAGACAGAGAGACAGACAGGTAGAAAGAGAGACAGACAGAGAGACAGACAGACAGACAGGTAGAAA
>NC_135857.1:35057511-35060011 GCF_031162955.1 Sander vitreus | reverse complement strand
TGTGATACAACCTCAAAATAAAATTATGAACCTGAAAATGAGCATCATATGGCCACTTTAACGCTTAAAAACCAAAACGTAGCAACGGAAATGTAGCCTACAGCGGGGAGAGAGAGAGAAGTGGTCCATTTCAACCACAATTATAAAGCTATGATTTATTTGTGCACACAAGCCCTTTGCAGCTTCTCCTTCCTTTATGGAGGAAGGGAACCACGACTCTGGTGGGACTCGAACCCACGACCTTTGAATAACTTCCCGCTCAGTCCTGTTGCGGCACAGAGCCAGTCAGGCCTGAGGCAGCGTCCCCACTAACACCACAGTCAGCACGCTCACCAATCACTGGGTTAGGAACACAGACGGGCCTCTGTTTCACGGTGGAAGCCTTCTGGACGAGCACACCACACCTGACTCAAAGACTCAGCGTTCAACTCCCTCCAGAATAAATGTTTTAAAGTCACACCACAGCTTTATTCAACCCTTTGAGCTCAATAGAAACGCTGATACGCTGCTTTTTATTTACTTATATCTGTGTGTGTGTGTGTGTGTGTGTGTGTGTGTGTGTGTGTGTGTGTGTGTGTGTGTGTGTGTGTGTGTGTGTGTGTGTGTGTGTGTGTGTGTGTGTGTGTGTGTGTGTGTGTGTGTGTGTGTATATATATATATATGTGTGTCTGTCTGTGTGTGTGTGTGTGTGTGTGTGTGTGTGTGTCTGTCTGTGTGTGTGTGTGTGTGTGTGTCTGCCTGTGTGTGTGTATATAGATGTGTGTGTCTGTCTGTGTGTGTGTGTGTGTTTGTATATATAGGTGTGTGTGTGTGTGTGTGTGTATTTGTGTCTGTGTCTGTCTGTGTATATATATATGTGTGTGTGTGTGTGTCTCTACCCTCAGTGTAACCTCAGAGTTGGTTAACCAGAGCAGCGTTGGAGTTCATCCACCTTTCTCTCTCTTTCTCTCTCTCTCTCTAAATTATTGAATGTGATTGACTGAAGTTAACTCTGTTTTTTCTGTAATTCAGACTCCCTTTAACTTAATCAACAGCCATATTTCATATCATCCTGCCCCGGCCCCGTAAACACTCTTCTTCCTCCACTATCGCAGGTCTTCTAACATTTTGACAGAAAGGATTCTTTCGCTGCTGCAGACATGAGGCGGTTTGATCAGCAGGTCCTCCACTCTGAGTTTCACCCACATTAACTGCTGACAAACCCTAAAGTACGACTCTGGCGGGACTCGAACCCACAACCTTTGAATCTCTCCTCATGTGTGGTCAACCAGCAGTCCAATGCTCTATCCGTTGTGCCACTGAGCCTTGAGCGTCAGTCTGTTTTCTGTCCACTCTTGCACAAATGAACTCCATAGTGAAATATGTGGACTCTAGAGCTCAGAGACTTGAGAGCATCTCTCGGGGGAGGGTGGGGGTGGAGGGGGGGGGGAGCTGTTACTGCTGACCTTTGACCCTCTTTACTACGGCTCCCCTGTAACGTTGCAATGCACTCTGGGAGGTGCATCCATGGCCGGGTCAAAAGTCTGAAGTGGAGGAACTTAAATTGCATTTGACGGCTCGGTTTTATTTTAATATAGTCCGTCCACACACACACGCACACGCACACACACACACGCACACGCACACACACACTGACCCTGCTGTTGTGATGTAAGTGAGAGTGTTGGATCGCTGCCATTGTCGGTCACTAGGGTGTGCGTGCGTTTGTGTCTGTGTGTGTGTATGTGTGCGTGAAGCGGATGCACCTGGAAATACCTTGGTAGGTGATGATGAGGTTGTAGGGTTTTCTATTCTCATAGCGAAGACTTTTTTGGCACTGACGGATGTTAACGCTGTGTGTGTGTGTCTGTCTCTGTGTGTGTGTGTGTGTGTGTGTCTCTGTCTCTGTGTGTGTGTCTACCCTCAGTGTAACCTCAGAGTTGGTTAACCACAGCAGCGTTGGAGTTCATCCACCTTTCTCTCTCTCTCTTTCTAATTCTGACACACTTTAAGCCATATTTCAGATTATTCTGTCACGGCCCTGAACACACCTGTTCTTTCTAATTAACAGCTAACTTATTAATTCTTTCGCTGCTGCAGACATGAGGCGGTTTGCCGCAGATCAGCAGGTCCTCCACTCTGAGTTTCACCCACATTAACAAACCATAAGTTACGACTCTGGTGGGACTCGAACCCACAACCTTTGAATTCCTCCTCACGATCAACTAGAAGTCCAATGCTCTATCCATTGCGCCACAGAGCCACGTCACTGTATTGGTATTCAGTCTGCTTTCCAAGGAATTATCTCCATATTGCACAATTTCACCTCACAGTTCATATTCAGTGCAACATTCAGTGGCAATAGATGCGTTGGTGTGTCCTTTACGTAGAGACGGAGAAAGTGCATTCTGGGCGTGCTGGTCTTACAGGGAGGTGTGTTCAGGTGCATTCTGGGCGTGCTGGTCTTACAGGGAGGTGTGTTCAGGTGCATTCTGGGCGTGCTGGTCGTACAGGGAGGTGT
>NC_135857.1:35047511-35050011 GCF_031162955.1 Sander vitreus | reverse complement strand
CAGTATTAGGGGACCACTAAGGTCAAAAAGCAGCATGTCATGGGACGTTTAAAGACCAAAGATATTATTACGGAGTTCCTCAAGGAACGATCTGAGGGCCCCTAAGGTTTAGTATGATTTGTATAGTCTAGATAGTAGTGTAGTTATATATAACTGTATAGATTTAGTCGAGGGCTAAATTGGGCACCGGTTCTGACGTAAAAGGTAGTAACGAGACCCAATAAGAACGAAAATTTCGGTGCCTCATTTCAGTGCCTGACTTTTATTTTTTTCAGAAGCATCGCTGCACGGGACGCTGCGTTACCGTTAGCTAGTAGCTGGATTAAACACAATGGCTAAAATGCTGACAGCTTACGTTAGACTGTATTTCCCTGCAGAGGATTCCTACAGCGAGACGTAACAGTCTGACTGCAGCTGCCAACACACACGGTGTGTTCACTTGAAACTCGCCAGCCTCTTTGTGCATTCAAAGTTATTGTAAAATACCCTTTTTCCATCTAGTGGTTGTTTTGGTTGTTTACCAGCAATATACCGGTGAAATAAGTCATTGTTATAACTTATTGTTATTACATTATTAATCAATCATTTAATTTTGAACACATGGCCTCAGCAATAAACAAGCCGTTCTTTAATGTCGCCAACTTTCGTTTTTTTCTCCTTTATTTTTACATTTTATATTATATACATTATAAATTACACTATATATTTTTCGGTTCAGGCACCGTTCAGGCACCGTTCAGGCACAGTTCAGGCACACACACACACACACACACACACACACACACACACACAGTTCAGGCACACACACACAGTCACACACACACACACACACGTTCAGGCACACGCTCAGGCACAGTCACACACACACATCAGGCACCGTTCAGGCACACGTTCAGGCACACACTCAGACACACGCACACGCACACGCACAGGCACACGTTCAGGCACAGTTCAGCACACGCTCAGGCACAGTTCAGGCACACACACACGACACACGCACAGAGCACACGCACACACAGGCACCGTTCAGGCACATGCACAGCACACAGTTCAGGCACACGCACACAGGCACCGTTCAGGCACCATTCAGGCACAGTTCAGGCACCGTTTAGGCACAGTTCAGGTACCGTTCAGGCACCGTTTAGGCACAGGCACCGTTTTAAAAGTATCGTTTTAGCAACAGTATCGGAAAAAATGGTACCCAAACGATACCCAACCCTAAACAGGAGGGTTAAAAAACTCTCTGTTTCCTTTTCTTTTCAAACGGAACATGAACCCCGGTCTCCTGGGTGAAAGTCCTGTGTTTGTTGGACACAAACCACCTCCTTCCTTACCAGGACATTTGGTCCTCTTCTACTTCCTCACCTTACTTCCTGCTTTGCTCCCGTCAGAACTACTGCCGCCACTAGAGGGCGATGTCGCCAGAAGCCTGAATATAGATCAGAAAGATGCTGGAACATACCACTTCTGGGGGGCGTATTTTCGGGGGAGGACAGTCTATAGCGGTCAGACATATTTAGTTTGGACAGAATCTTGATTTGACCTGGTGGTGAGACATGAAGTCCAATCCAGGAAGTCTAGTTAGAGTAACAGAAGTCATTTCAAAGTCTGGAAGGTTGTCACAGCAACAGTCATTTTATCTTTGGATTTATCAACACATTGGTGTGTGAAGGATAGCACAAACTGCACCACATCCTTTGTTTTAAGTCAGGTGCACACACACACACACACACACACACACACACACACACACACACACACACACACACACACACACACACACACACACACACACACACACACACACACACACACAGACATACAGACACACAGACACACACACACACACACACACACAGACATACAGACACACAGACACATGCACACACACACACACACACACACACACACACACACACACACGACACACACACACACACACACACACACACACAGACACACACACACACACACACACACACACACAGACACACACAGACACACACACACACACACACACACACACACAGACACACACACACACACACACACACACACACACACACACACACACAGACATCACACACACGACACACACACACACACACACACACACACACACACACACATGCACACACACACACACACACACACACACACACACACACAGACACATGCACACACACACACACACACACACACACACACACACACACACACACACACACACACACACACACACACACACACACACACACACACACACACACACACACACACACACACACACACACACACACACACACACACACACACACACACACACACACACACACACACACACACACAGAGACACACACACACACACACACACACACACACACACACACACACACACACACACACACACACACACACACACACACACAGCCAACAACAGGAAATCAAACGTCACTGTTTAGTTTCAGTTTGAGAGCGACTGACTGACAGACTTCAGTCC
>NC_135857.1:35035011-35040011 GCF_031162955.1 Sander vitreus | reverse complement strand
GTGTGTGTGTGTATGTGTGTGTGTGTGTGTGTGTGTGTCTGTGTGTATGTGTGTGTGTGTGTGTGTGTCTCTGTGTGTGTGTGTGTGTGTGTGTGTCTGTCTCTCTGTGTGTCTATGTGTGTGTGTGTGTGTGTGTGTGTGTGTGTGTGTGTGTGTGTGTGTGTGTGTGTCTGTGTGTGTGTCTGTGTGTGTGTGTGTGTGTGTGTGTGTGTGTGTGTGTGTGTGTGTGTGTGTGTGTGTGTGTCTCTCTCTCTCTGTGTGTGTGTGTGTGTGTCTGTGTGCGTGTCTGTGTGCGTGTGTGTGTGGCTCTCTCTCTGTGTGTATGTGTGTGTGTGTCTGTGTGTGTGTGTGTGTGTGTGTGTGTGTGTGTGTGTCCATGTCTGTGTGTGTGTGTGTGTGTGTGTGTGTGTGTGTGTGTGTGTGTGTGTGTTTGTCTGTGTCATTTTTCTCAAGAAATACGGCGAAAACGTTGAAAAGAAGTTCATATTTTGAGCTGACGGGACGCCGACAC
The DNA here is from genome assembly GCF_031162955.1 of Sander vitreus. NCBI lineage: Eukaryota > Metazoa > Chordata > Actinopteri > Perciformes > Percidae > Sander > Sander vitreus. Next base: position 35,039,500 of record NC_135857.1, on the reverse strand, counting down.
ACGGTCAGACTCCCCAGACAGGAAGTTGAAAAGAATGCTCAATCACGTCCCACAGGGAAGGGAAGTCTGTTTGTTTACAGAGTTACTCAAAAGACAAAAAGTCTCTGAGCTGATATACAGACTCATTTACATGTCATGTGGATGAAAGGGGAAGATGTGATGCCCTGCTGCACACACACACTTCCTGCTTACCCTGATGAAGACATCTGCTGCTTCACGCCGACTCGTGAAGGACGAGAAAATACTTGAGACAGCCTGGACGCACGTTTTCTAGTTGCTATACTTCCTGTCTGTCTCTGGACACAAACACAGAGCTGAGCCCCAGACGCTGTGATTGGCAGGTAGAGAAACAGTGTAACAGTGTGTGTGTGTGTGTGTGTGTGTGTGTGTGTGTGTGTGTGTGTGTGTGTGTGTGTGTGTGTGTGTGTGTGTGTGTCTGTGTGTCTGTGTCTGTGTGTGTGTGTGTGTGTGTCTGTGTGTCTTTGTGTGTGTGTGTGTGTGTGTGTGTGTGTGTGTGTGTGTGTGTGTCTGTGTGTGTGTGTGTGTGTGTGTGTGTGTGCTGTGTGTGTGTGTGTGTGTGTCGTGTGTCTGTGTGTGTCTGTGTGTGTGTGTGTGTGTGTGTCTGTGTGTGCGTGTGTGTGTGTGTGTCTGTGTGTGTGTGTGTGTGTCTGTGTGTGTGTGTCTGTGTGTGCTGTGTCTGTGTGTGTGTGTGTGTGTCGTGTGTGTGTGTGTGTGTGTGTGTGTGTGTCTGTGTGTGTGTGTGTCTATGTGTGTGTGTGTCTATGTCTGTGTGTGTGTGTGTGTCTGTGTGTGTGTGTGTGTGTGTGTGTGTGTGTGTCTATGTGTGTGTGTGTGTGTGTGTGTGTCTATGTGTGTGTGTGTGTGTGTGTGTGTGTCTGTGTGTCTGTGTGTGTGTGTGTGTGTGTGTGTGTGTGTGTGTGTGTGTGTCTGTGTGTGTGTGTGTGTGTGTGTGTGTGTGTGTCTGTGTGTGTGTGTGTGTCATCATTCAGATTGATTGATTGAATGATCGACTGGCTCCATTCGCCGTCACTTCTTGTTGTTGTGTGTCTTGTGTACGTGGCTGTGGTCGACGTGGCGAGGGACGCACAACTCACAACAACATGACAGCTGCTTTCTTTCACTTTGAAACATAACCACACTGTCACAACAGAAAAGGCCCTCACACACTAACCAGCTGCACACAACTCATGTTTGTTTTCACTTCAGAAAACCCTTCAAGCAAATGTACCACAGGTGCTGTAGATTTTCAAAATAAAACTAACCGTTTCCAACCGTATTTCCTCCAACATGGTGATCCATGCCGTCGTCGTCGTGTATCTTATTGTGTTACCCTAAACCGTGACCGTTACGTCCTCTGGTTTAGATATGAGGACGGAAAACACTCCTGTGGGTCGTATTAGAGAGGGGGGAAGGAAGGATGATCTCTCTAACTTATATCTCCAACCTGGCCTTGGAACGCCTCGGGATCCCCCAGTCGGAGCTGGTTAATGTGGCCCGGGAAAGGGAAGTTTGGGGTCCCCTGCTGGAGCTGCTACCCCCGCGACCCGACCCCGGATAAGCGGATGAAGATGGATGGATGGATGAATGTGTCATAAACATTATAAACAAGTCATGAACGTTCATGACGTAACGCTTCTGTCAGACTGTCATTTGGTATTTGTCATGACAAGTTATGGTTAAGGTTAGGGGTTAGTTCATGACAGTGTCATGTCAGTCTTATGTAGATACCTTCGAGTGAAGTGTTACCAAATATTTTCACGTTTTGACCCAGAAAATCCAAAAAGTTGCATCCTGGTCGACAGTGAAGGCAACACGAGAGTTAAGTGGAAGTTTGCGATTGGCGTTTTAAACTGTTTAGTTGGTTTCTGATTGGTTTCAACAGGTTTTAACGGCACTTGTTTTCCTTCTCTCTCTGCCTGTCTCTCTCCAGCCGCCAAGCGTCCCTCCTCAGTATCGTCTCTGAGTGGGATTGTGGGTAGGATGATGTCGTCCGGCGAGCGAGGAGCCTCGTCCTCCTCCTGCACCTCCGTCAACACCGTCTGCTCGGATGGCGAGCGTCCCGCCTCCCTCTCCCTCTCCTCCTCCGCGTCCTCCGTCTCCCTGCAGGACACTTCCCACTCCTCCTCGTCCTCCTCCTCCTCGCTGCCGTACGGCGCCGTGCCGACCTACAACGCCTGCTCCTCCTCGTCCTGCACGCCCAAGAGGAACGGCTCGGACATCAGCCTGGACCTCACTCCCCTCGTCACAGGAAGAGGAGGAGGAGGAGTCTGTGTAGCCAAGGCGACAGGTGGAGGGAACCCTAACGGACATGTAGCCAATCCAGTGGCGGCTGTGGCGGCCGTGGCGGGGGCAGTCGTCGTCGCGCCCAGACAGTTTTCGCGGCTGGAGCGAGTCGTGCTGGAGATCGTAGAGACGGAACAAGCCTACGTCAGAGATCTGAAGAGCATCGTGGAGGTAAGAACCAGAACTAATGATGAAGGCGTCGTCGACCACGTTTGTCTGTGTTGCATAACGTGGCGTTCGTAAAGTTTAAAGACAAAGTCCCTTTACGTTTAGTTTCAAACGGGATATGAACACGCAGCCTCCAACTGAGCTTGAAGACGTAGATGTGACGTGAGCAACCTGTCTGAAAGTTGGAAGTCTTCTGGTAGCTGTGCCAAGAGAAATCTCAATCATTCCCAATCTAGCAGAGACGGAGAGCGTAGGTATATGTAAGGAGATAACATAGACACAGGCTCATTATTGATCACTAAAATGATAGTTAACATTAGTCATTACACTTAAACAGCTGATGGAAGTCCAAACTGCCTGAGAGCTTCTCCTGTACTATACGGTAACTCCTCTACTATGAGACAGGAAGTCTCGTGGTTATGACACAATCGTTAGCCTATTGTTATAAAAACGTCTGCTACGGAGCCATAACGTGAGCTACAAGGTAATGGAGCCTTTTATACATTGTCGTGTTTCTTTAGAAATAAACAACGACAAATAGAGTCTTTAAACGCTTCAGATGTAAAGGTATTCTCTGTCAAAGTGACGTCAGAATGAATGGGAGTCAATGGGATGCTAACGGGATGCTAACGGGAGGTGATGGCTTGGTAGCATCAAAATGGCGCCATAGGAGCTACGCGTTGTGAGGAGAGGCTTACCCCCCCTGCATGAACCCAGGTTCTCCTTCTACATGAACAACATGAGATCAAGGAGATGGTTGTATATCTGCATTCATGTCAAAACCCAGAGACTTCCAAACAGCAACATGTCATTTATTAGTATGTATTAGTGTCTAAATGACATATATAAACGTCTTTTCGTGTTCTATTTTTCCTGGAAACGCTTCCAACACGCTTGCATGTCGCGTGAAAAATAGGCGTCGGTCCTATTTCTAGCACGTACGCGCGCGTTTTCGAGCCGTGCGTGTCACGCAGGCAGTGTGCAAGCTCTAACCTGTTAACATGGGAGGCCAAATATAAACGGCCACGCCACGCAGCTGACACGCTGACGCCACGCAGGCAGTCAGTGTGCAGGAGGCCCTAAAACTATGCAGACACACCAGCGGACAAGTATAAATCCTAACAATGGAGGCCACTTGCGTAGGCTATGGCGTAGTATGTTATTATTCAGGGTTTTAGCTGCAGCTAACAAGCCTGGCATAGTTGTATAACATTTACTGTCGTCCATCCTTCTCTGTTGCTCACTGCAAAGAAGGATGTGAACAGTCAACACTTTGTGAAATGTCAACATCGCTAACAGAAGTTCCCTTCGAGGTCTCATTAACATCTGTAACTAACACGAGATTATCTGGGGGAAGTGACCTCAGCGCCGTGGTAACATGTACAGCACAGGTTCAGGGTGTTACACTGAGTGTGTGTGTGCGTGTGTGTGTGTGTGTGTGTGTGTTTGGGGAGGAACTAGCTGTAGCCCAGATTTACTGGCCAGGTGTGAATGCCTCCGGGCCCGTTTACCTGCAGCTGGCCTCCACACACACACACACACACACACCTCTCCGCCCACTATTGCACCATAAATGGACAAACACATTCATTATTGGCTCAGGTTTTTAGAAAACCTTTATTACATTTTCTTTGGCTCGGAAAACGAATTGATTTGGTGAAGCGTGTGCCAGTCTGTCTGTCGTCATCGCCAGCCTCTCCCTCTCAGTTTCCTTCGGGCTGAAATGTCACTTTCCTGATGTTCTGTTTACAGTTTTTACATATTCGTCTTCCCTATTATTTATTCATGGCATGTATGTTGTTTGCATGTTTATATGCAGCAGGTCTGAAACAGACGACTCCTCCCTACAAATCTCTACGACTATACGACTCCCTACGACTCCCTACGTATCCCTATGTCTCCCTACAACTCTCTACGACTCCCTACGTATCCCTATGTCTCCCTACAACTCTCTTTGACTCCCTACAACTCCCTACGTATCCCTATGTCTCCCTACAACTCTCTTTGACTCCCTACA
>NC_135857.1:35007348-35009848 GCF_031162955.1 Sander vitreus | reverse complement strand
ACACACACACACACACACACACACACACACACACACACACACACACACACACACACACACACACACACACACACACACACACACTGTTTCTCACTTGACCCCGATGTTTTTCTCACTTCTTCTTCTTTTTTAACGTTCTTTCTCCATTATTTCCTTCTAATCCTCTCAAAGTGAATAAAAACCAGCTCACTGACAGCAGTGAACTCATCATTTATTGGAATGTGAGGAGCGTCGTATGGAACCATCCACGTTACTTTGTTTTAAAATATGGCTGAAAAACCCCCAAATGTTCTGATATAGAAACTTTTTGAAAATGATTAACAGGAGAGATAACTAACGTTTTGGGTTTTCTCACATTCCTGCTTCACTCTGATTTAGGATTTTAACTTTAGCCCCTCGGTGCTAATCAGGGGTCACACACACACACACACACACACACACACACACACACACACACACACACACACACACACATTCGTACCCCGAACCCCCCTGTGAGGTGACATCACACATTCCTCTGCCTGTTAACCTTAAACCTCTCTTTAAGGTCCTATAAGGGTGGGAGATAACGGCGTCCACGGCAACGCACGCCGTTCACGGTGAACCCCCAAACGTTATGTGTTATACACACACACACACACACATACACATGCACATACACACACACACACACACACACATATACACACACACACACACACACACACACACACACACATACACACGTACATACACACACACACACACACACACACACACATACACACACACATACACACGTACATACACACACACACACACACACACACACACACACACACATACACACACACACACACACACACACACACACACACACACATACAGTTTCTGTCTTTTCTGAAAACATGCAGACATGTCCCGGGACCTCCCTGGAGATCCCGGCCCACTGTTGAACCCAAAGTGACACCGTTGACTAGACCATTAAACACAGAACTGTTGGATTCTTCTTTACTTTTTACACTTTAAGATCAGTTTCCTGATGATACTTGCAGACTTTTACTTGTACCAGAGGATTTTTACAGTTTGGTATTAGTACTTTTACTGCAGTGAAGGATCTGAATACTTCTTCCAGCGCTGATGTTCTTAGAAGTAGGGACCTCGGTGGTGTTCGGGAGTGAGTAACTGTATGTGTGTTCCTCTTTTAATATCTCATATCTCTGGTTTACGTCATGATCAGTTATTAATCGTCCCAGAATCCCTCCTGGGAGCTGAGGGGAAAGCTAAGAGCAAAAGGCGGTCGTACCTCAGAGTAAGACTTCAAAGTTATTTATGAAGTAGATAAAGACGGACGGAGGGAGGGAGGGAGGGAGGGAGAGAGGGAGGGAGGGAGGGAGTGAGGGAGTGAGGGAGGGAGGGAGTGAGGGAGGGAGAGAGGGAGGGAGGGAGGGAGTGAGGGAGGAGGGAGTGAGGGAGGGAGGGAGGGAGTGAGGGAGTGAGGGAGGGAGGGAGTGAGGGAGGGAGGGAGGGAGGGAGGGAGGGAGGGAGGGAGTGAGGGAGGGAGGGAGGGAGGGAGGGAGGGAGTGAGGGAGTGAGGGAGGGAGAGAGTGAGGGAGTGAGGGAGTGAGGGAGTGAGGGAGGGAGGGAGGGAGGGAGGGAGGGAGGGAGGGAGGGAGTGAGGGAGTGAAGGAGTGAGGGAGGGAGTGAGGGAGTGAGGAGGGAGGGAGTGAGGGAGGGAGGAGGGAGGGAGAGGAAAGTGAGGGAGGGAGGGAGGGAGAGAGGGAGGGAGGGAAATGAGAGAGGAGGGAGAGAGGGAGGGAGTGAGGAGGAGGGAGGGAGGGAGTGAAGGAGTGAGGGAGGGAGGGAGGAGGAGGGAGGGAGGGAGTGAGGGAGGAGGGAGGGAGAGAGGAGGGAGGGAGGGAGGGAGGGGGAGGGAGGGAGCGAGCGAAATGAGGGAGGGAGCGAGGAGGGAAGGGAGGAGCGAGGAAGGAGGGGAGCGAATGAGGAAGGGAGGGAGAGAATGAGGAAGGGAGGGAGAGAGGAATGGAGGGAGCGAATGAGGAAGGGAGGGAGGGAGGGAGGAAGGGAGGGAGCGAATGAGGAAGGGAGGGAGGAAGGGAGGGAGAGAGAGAGGGAGGGAGAGAGAGAGGGAGGGAGAGAGAGAATGAGGAAGGGAGGGAGAGAGAGGGAGGGAGAGAGAGAATGAGGAAGGGAGGGAGAGAGGAAGGGAGGGAGGAAGGGAGGGAGAGAGAGGAAGGGAGGGAGAGAGAGAGGAAGGGAGGGAGAGAGAGAGGAAGGGAGAGAGAGAGGAAGGGAGGGAGAGAGAGAGGAAGGGAGGGAGAGAGAGAGGAAGGGAGGGAGAGAGAGAGGAAGGAAGGGAACAACACACACACATACTGGGATATATCAGCTAAATTGGGCCACTTTTTGGTTTATCGTCTGGGACAACAACACAACACCATCTTTGCCTTTTCCATGAGTTTTTATGATTAATTATGACTGTTCCTGATAACGTTATGTT
>NC_135857.1:34992348-34999848 GCF_031162955.1 Sander vitreus | reverse complement strand
GATTTCCTCCTCTCACTGATCCAGAGACATCGGTCCATTTTAATCTCTCTCTCTCTGTCTCTCTCTCTCTCTCTGTCTCTCTCTCTGTCTCTCTCTCTCTGTGTCTCTCTCTCTCTCTGTCTCTCTCTCTGTCTCTCTCTCTCTGTCTCTCTCTGTCTCTCTCTCTGTCTCTCTCTCTCTGTCTCTCTCTGTCTCTCTCTCTCTCTCTCTCTCTCTCTCTGTCTCTCTCTCTCTCTCTCTGTCTCTCTCTGTCTCTCTCTCTCTCTCTCTCTCTCTCTCTCTCTCTCTCTCTCTCTCTCTCTCTCTCTCTGTCTCTCTCTCTCTCTCTCTCTCTCTCTCTCTCTCTCTCTCTCTGTCTCTCTCTCTCTCTCTCTCTCTCTCTCTCTCTCTCTCTGTCATTGAGTCTGCGAGACTCCAGCGTTTCCTCAGATTGTTTCGTAAGCTGCAGTTTTTTTAAGATAGGCATCACACGTTTGGCTCGTCTTGCTGCATAGCAACAAAACTCCAGGAAGTAAAAACAAAAACCTCTCAGAGATTGTTCCAGAAGTTTTCCTGCACCGGTTCAGTTCAGGTCTCGGAGCTATTAGGACGTCTTTAAATGTCCTTAACACGTACACGAGCAGGGAAATGGCAGTCGGACTCAATGACCAATCAGATTACAGATTACAATACAGATTAGCGCCACCTGCTGTTATGGAGACGTGTTACGTTTCGCGCACGCGCAGAAAGTATGCTTAAGTCGGCGTCTCCTCAGTGTGTTCTGAGGCATTTTTTGGACCTCGGGGACCCGACTGATCAGTCCGACTGGCTTTTCTGCCGACGGTCGGCCGTCTGGTTGGCGTGTCAGAGGCTTTAAAGGTTCAACATGTTTTCACTTTAAATGTTTTGAATCACTTTGAAGCTACTCTCAATCAAACACTGCACAGGTTTTTCAAAATAAAAGCCTCCCAGCGTCTCTTTAAAACATCTGCAGGAAGTGTTAACGTTCATTGACAGTTTTTAAACCATGGCTGCGTACGTATGTGGTCCACACTCGGCCCATATTTGAAAACCGGCTTCAGATAAAGGTTTAGGTTCATATATAACACAACTATTAGGTTTAGGAAAAGATTGTGGTATGGGTAACAAAGGGTACCCTAACCCGCGTCAGTTCTGGCAAGCCAAGTAGTCAAGAAGCAGCTTATCGCTATTGGCCAACAACACGGTCGCATCAGCTGATCTGCATCAGCGCATCAGCTGGTCAACTCCCCTCGCTGCTAAATGGCTACACTCAAACAGGGCGCCCTACCTAAAGCTGCTTTAGTTTATTCCTAACTGCTTGCTGCTCGCCTCTATGTAACCCACCTCCTCCCGAGCTCCACCTTGTCAGGTATAACGTGGCGTAGGCTTCTATGTCATCGTTGCTGCTCTGTTCATATGGGGGAATAGTGCAGCTCTCCCAGTCTTAAACTGTGTGAGCGTCCCCTAATGACTCTATGCTTTTTCATGGTGCTCATGAAAGGTCCGAGGACTCCTCTGAACAGAAGCCATACCGCCAAGTTTAATTCGTAATTTAGTCAATAACATTTCCTAAAGCATTTTTATTGTCTGTTTTGTTCTTGACTTTAATGGACCTGACAGAACTATATTTATGTACCAACAAGTCCTCCAAACCATACCACGATATCGGCTGTTTGTATGTGCGTGCGTGTGTGTGTATGTGTGTTTGTGTGTGTGTTTGTGTGTGTGTTTGTGTGTGCATGTGCGTGTGTGTGTGCGTTTACCAATCAAACAACCACAGCAACCAGTTCAATGGCCTTTCGATCCATCTATTTCTATGGTGGAGCAGTTGCTCTGAGCGTCTAAAAATGAAGCGGATGGGTTTACATTTGAGTTGGTTGTAGGTTAGAATTATGAAATATTATCAGATGTGCGTCGTTAAGGTCATATAATGCATGAGATCAATTTGGTTGAAGTTTTGGCAGCAATTCGTGCCAGAAAACCACACCGGTTTGTCTCACAACTGTCCATTGATAATAATGACTTTGCTCTGTGCAACGTCTACGTTTTCATTTTGCATAAAAAGTCTTTTGTATTCTTTCTTCCAGCCCCTATAAGTCCTGAAGAATCACTCAGCATACCTATGAGAGAGATTACAGCATGCTGTAAATCACACATAAACAAAATGAATGGCTCGAAGGGCCGAGCCAAGCTTATATTACCGCTTCTCTCTGCTGACCTTGGTTCAGAAATGAAAAAATGTGTTTAAGAGAAAATCACTCAACGTGAGACACAGAGAAGACACAACTCTTAACTTTGTGAGCAGCAATGTATGAATGAGGATTGACTCTGAGCCAAACAATTTTGTGAACATTCATTTTCTGTTGAATGTCTCCTGGAAAGTAAGAGGACGTTGAGCAGAGGTGGTTGCTACAGCTGTTTTCAATGTCCGCTGCATCATTCAATTTAATTTCCTTTTTAATCGCTGCTCATTGAAGACTTCTGCTCAGAGGTGACGACTCTCAATGAGCACATACACACCACCATGAAAACGTCATTACAGCCCATCAGATAGACAAACTCCAGAACTGTGTTCATGTGCATTTGTTCCATGAGAGCGGTGGTGCAGATATTTAACAGCTGCCGTGCTAAAGAGGAGTGAATGCTGTGGATAAATACAACTTCAAACAGCTGGCTTCCTTCTGACCCCAAAACCACTTTGGCTTCTAATACAACATCAAATAAGACGGTTTTTTTTGCAAGTTAAGGGCAAACAGGCCAAGCTTGGTCTCTACTTAGGTTCGGTCAAACAAGGCTACTTTGGTTCCTACAGCAGGGCCAAACAAGGCTACTTTGGTTCCTACAGCAGGGCCAAACAAGGCTACTTTGGTTCCTACAGCAGGGCCAAACAAGGCCTATTTGGTTCCTACAGCAGGGCCAAACAAAGTATATTTGGTTCCTACAGCACGGCCAAACAAGACTACCTTGGTTCCTACGGCAAGGCCAAACAAGGCTACTTTGGCTCCTACAGCAGGGTCAAACAAGGCCTCTTTGGTTTCTACTGCAGGGCCAAACAAAGCATATTTGGTTCCTACAGCAGGGTCAAACAAGGCATATTTGGTTCCACAGCAGGGCCAAACAAGGCTACTTTGGTTCCTACAGCAGGGCCAAACAAGGCTACTTTGGTTCCTACAGCAGGGCCAAACAAGGCTACTTTGGTTCCTATAGCAGGGCCAAACAAGGCTACTTTGGTTCCTAAAGCAGGGTCAAACAAGGCTACTTTGGCTCCTACAGCAGGGCCAAACAAGGCTACTTTGGTTCCTACAGCAGGGTCAAACAAGGCATATTTGGTTCCTACAGCAGGGCCAAACAAGGCTACTTTGGTTCCTATAGCAAGGTCAAACAAGGCTACTTTGGTTCCTATAGCAAGGTCAAACAAGGCCTATTTGGTTCCTACAGCAGGGCCAAACAAGGCTATTTTGGTTCCTACAGCAGTGCCAAACAAGGCTACTTTGTTTCCTACAGCAGGGCCAAACAAGGCTACTTTGTTTCCTACAGCAGGGCCAAACAAGGCTACTTTGGTTCCTACAGCAGGGCCAAACAAGGCTACTTTGGTTCCTACAGCAGGGTCAAACAAGGCTACTTTGGTTCCTACAGCAGGGTCAAACAAGGCTACTTTGGTTCCTACAGCAGGGCCAAACAAGGCTACTTTGGTTCCTATAGCAGGGCCAAACAAGGCTACTTTGGTTCCTACAGCAGGGCCAAACAAGGCTACTTTGGTTCCTACAGCAGGGCCAAACAAGGCTACTTTGGTTCCTACAGCAGGGTCAAACAAGGCTACTTTGTTTCCTACAGCAGGGCCAAACAAGGCTATTTTGGTTCCTACAGCAGTGCCAAACAAGGCTACTTTGGTTCCTATAGCAGGGTCAAACAAGACTACTTTGGTTCCTACAGCAGGGTCAAACAAGGCCTATTTGGTTCCTACAGCAGGGCCAAACAAGGCTACTTTGGTTCCTACAGCAGGGCCAAACAAGGCTACTTTGGTTCCTACAGCAGGGCCAAACAAGGCTACTTTGGTTCCTACAGCAGGGTCAAACAAGGCTACTTTGGTTCCTACAGCAGGGCCAAACAAAGCATATTTGGTTCCTACAGCAGGGTCAAACAAGGCTACTTTGGTTCCTACAGCAGGGCCAAACAAGGCTACTTTTCTTCCTACAGCAGGGCCAAACAAGGCATATTTGGTTCCTATAGCAGGGTCAAACAAGGCTACTTTGTTTCCTACAGCAGGGCCAAACAAGGCTACTTTGGTTCCTACAGCAGGGCCAAACAAGGCTACTTTGGTTCCTACAGCAGTGCCAAACAAGGCTACTTTGGTTCCTATAGCAGGGTCAAACAAGACTACTTTGGTTCCTACAGCAGGGTCAAACAAGGCCTATTTGGTTCCTACAGCACGGCCAAACAAGACTACCTTGGTTCCTACGGCAAGGCCAAACAAGGCTACTTTGGCTCCTACAGCAGGGTCAAACAAGGCTACTTTGGTTCCTACAGCAGGGCCAAACAAGGCTACTTTGGTTCCTACAGCAGGGCCAAACAAGGCTACTTTTCTTCCTACAGCAGGGCCAAACAAGGCATATTTGGTTCCTATAGCAGGGTCAAACAAGGCTACTTTGTTTCCTACAGCAGGGCCAAACAAGGCTACTTTGGTTCCTACAGCAGGGCCAAACAAGGCTACTTTGGTTCCTACAGCAGGGCCAAACAAGGCTACTTTGGTTCCTACAGCAGGGTCAAACAAGGCATATTTGGTTCCTACAGCAGGGCCAAACAAGGCTACTTTGGTTCCTACAGCAGGGCCAAACAAGGCTACTTTGGTTCCTACAGCAGGGTCAAACAAGGCTACTTTGGTTCCTATAGCAGGGTCAAACAAGGCTACTTTGGTTCCTACAGCAGGGTCAAACAAGGCTACTTTGGTTCCTACAGCAGGGCCAAACAAGGCTACTTTGGTTCCTACAGCAGGGCCAAACAAGGCATATTTGGCTCCTACAGCAGGGCCAAACAAGGCTACTTTGGTTCCTACAGCAGGGCCAAACAAGGCTACTTTGGTTCCTATAGCAGGGATCAAACAAGGCTACTTTGGTTCCTACGGCAGGGCCAAACAAGGCTACTTTGGTTCCTATAGCAGGGATCAAACAAGGCATATTTGGCTCCTATAGCAGGATCAAACAAGGCTACTTTGTTTCCTACAGCAGGGCCAAACAAGGCTACTTTGGTTCCTACAGCAGTGCCAAACAAGGCTACTTTGGTTCCTATAGCAGGGCCAAACAAGCCTACTTTGGTTCCTATAGCAGGGCCAAACAAGCCTACTTTGGTTCCTATAGCAGGGCCAAACAAGGCTACTTTGGCTCCTACAGCAGGGCCAAACAAGGCTACTTTGGTTCCTATAGTAGGGTCAAACAAGGCTACTTTGGCTCCTACAGCAGGGCCAAACAAAGCATATTTGGTTCCTAAAGCAGGGTCAAACAAGGCATATTTGGTTCCATCAGCAGGGCCAAACAAGGCTACTTTGGTTCCTACAGCAGGGCCAAACAAGGCTACTTTGGTTCCTATAGCAGGATCAAACACGGCTACTTTGGTTCCTACGGCAGGGCCAAACAAGGCTACTTTGGTTCCTATTGCAGGATCAAACAAGGCATATTTGGCTCCTACAGCAGGGCCAAACAAGGCTACTTTGGTTCCTACAGCAGGGCCAAACAAGGCTACTTTGGTTCCTACAGCAGTGCCAAACAAGGCTACTTTGGTTCCTATAGCAGGGTCAAACAAGACTACTTTGGTTCCTACAGCAGGGTCAAACAAGGCTACTTTGGTTCCTACAGCAGGGTCAAACAAGGCTACTTTGGTTCCTACAGCAGGGTCAAACAAGACTACCTTGGTTCCTACGGCAAGGCCAAACAAGGCTACTTTGGTTCCTACAGCAGGGCCAAACAAGGCTACTTTGGTTCCTACAGCAGGGCCAAACAAGGCTACTTTGGTTCCTATAGCAGAGCCAAACAAGGCTACTTTGGTTCCTACAGCAGGGCCAAACAAGGCTACTTTGGTTCCTATAGCAGGGTCAAACAAGGCATATTTGGCTCCTACAGCAGGGCCAAACAAGGCTACTTTGGTTCCTACAGCAGGGCCAAACAAGGCCTCTTTGGTTCCTACAGCAGGTCCAAACAAGGCTACTTTGGTTCCTATAGCAGAGCCAAACAAGGCTACTTTGGTTCCTACAGCAGGGCCAAACAAGGCTACTTTGGTTCCTATAGCAGGGCCAAACAAGGCTACTTTGGTTCCTATAGCAGAGTCAAACAAGACTACCTTGGTTCCTACGGCAGGGTCAAACAAGGCTACTTTGGTTCCTACAGCAGGGCCAAACAAGGCTACTTTGGTTCCTATAGCAGGGTCAAACAAGGCATAATTGGTTTCAGCAAGAGAGCCAAAGTGAAACAAGGCCTCTTTGGTTTCTACTGCAGGGCCAAACAGGGCCAGTTTGGTTTCATCAAAAGGGCCAAACAAGGTTACCTACAAGGGGATGAACAGGGCAATATTGGTTCCAATTGCAGGGACAAACCCAGTTAGTTTGATTCCTTCCACATTGCCTTAAAGGTTAGCATTCATCATTCCATGGAATAAAATAACAAAAATCTGATTATTTCAGTGGAAATTTAGTAATTTACTCTAGAGCTGCAAATATTAATGCATTAGTTGTCAACTATTAAAATAATCATCAAATATTTTGACAATCGATTTATCGGTTTGAGTCATTTTTCATGATAAAACAGCAAAACTTGTGTGATGTCAGCTTGTTAAATGTGAATACATTCTAGTTTCTTCTCTCGTCTGTGACAGTAAACTGAATATCTTTGAGTTGTGGCAAAAACAAGACATTTGAGGACGTCATGTTGGGCTTTGGGAATCATAATCATAACTAGTCATTTTGTCGGCTAAACTCAGCTGTAACGGCCGCTGAAATGGCCGACATCTCGCAGTGCTCTGTTCCCCCGCTCACAGTCACCTTTTCTGGGCTAAATGTGACCGTAAAGATCACCAAACTTAACTGTCATGAGATCTGCCGGCAGTCGCCTATTTCGTTAGACAAGACATACAAATTGTTGTGCGTAAGAGCCTATTTAAGAGGAATGCATTGCACACACACACACACACACACATACAGGACATAGATTACTACAACACATGTCTCGTATTTAAAAAGCAATTTGGACTTGTTCTTGTATGTAAATATCTTTTTGTGAGTCTGTACAATGTGTGTGTGAGTCTCAGCCAAAACGGAAAGATTGATGGATACAGGAGATTAAAGATGGAGAGGACAGATTTGTGGAAATTGGATGTGTATGTGTGTGTGTGTGTGTGTGTGTGTGGCAGCAGTATTTGGGACTTGGCAGGATGGAGGGATGATAATAAGGATGGATTGTGGGAACGAAGGGAGAGTTTTTCTGCCAGAATCTGCAGCTTTTGGAGTCAGGTCGG
>NC_135857.1:34979848-34982348 GCF_031162955.1 Sander vitreus | reverse complement strand
ACCACGGCAACAGGCTGCAACCATGATTTATTGATAAGGCGAAAATCCGCTCAGGGAGGTTGGTCGGGGGGGTGGATGGGTCAAACAACACAGGACTTTCACCACAAGATGAGTATTTGCTTTCTGAGTTAAAGACACGGCCGGCTACTATTTTGGGGGATTTTCCTGTTCACATTTAAAGGAAGAATCCTGCTAGAGGAGACAACGATGGAGACACAACAAAGTGTGTAGTGATGTTTGTCTTGTAAATCAGCCCGGTCTCATGGCAGTTCGTGAAATGGTCACGTTATTGATTATGGATTCGTGAACAGGACACGGTTATGTCGTTTTTCACGTGTGGTGATTACGAATGTTAATGTTGTTGTAATGTGTTTAAATGGGAAGCAGATTTCGTGATCACAGCACGACAACGGTAGGGAGTAGTATGAAAAGCAGAAAATCCACGTAAGGAGGTTGGTCGGGGGGGAGGACGGGTCAAACAACACAGGACTTTCACCCCGGAGACCGGGGATCGCGTCCGGCGTGTTGCAGTTCCTTTCCCCGTTCTTCTCTTCCTGACCACAACCGTCCCGTTGTTGTGGCCGGCGTGTGGCGTTTCATGTCCCCATTGTGGCGTTTAGTTTCCCCGTTGTGGCGTTTAGTTTCCCCGTTGTGGCGTCCCCCAGAGCAGCCCAGCGTCATGGCAGTTCGTGAAATGGTCACGTTCGAAAATCGTGACCTGTACACGAAATAAACGAGGAAATCGAGACCTGTACACGAAATAAACGAGGAAATCGTGACCTGTACACGAAGTAAATGAGAAGTAAATGAGAAATAAACGAGGAAATTGTGACCTGTTCACGAAATAAACGAGAAAATCGTGACCTGTACACGAAATAAACGAGAAAATCGTGACCTGTACACGTAATAAAAGAGGAAATCGTGACCTGTTCACAAAATAAACGAGAAAATCGTGACCTGTACACGAAATAAATGAGAAAATCGTGCCCTGTACACGAAATAAATGTGGAAATCGTGACCTGTTCACGAAATAAATGTGGAAATCGTGACCTGTTCACGAAATAAACGAGAAAATCGTGACCTGTTCACGAAATAAACACTAAAATCGTGACCTGTACACGAAATAAACGAGAAAATCGTGATCTGTACACAAAATTAACAAGAAATAAACGAGAAATAAACAAGAAAATCGTGACCTGTACACGATATAAACGAGAAATAAATGAGAAATAAACGAGGAAAACGTGACCTGTTCACGAAATAAACGAGAAATAAACGAGAAATAAATGAGAAATAAACGAGAAAATCGTGACCTGTACACGAAATAAACGAGAAAATCGTGACCTGTTCACGAAATAAACGAGAAATAAACGAGGAAATCGTGACCTGTACACGAAATAAACGAGAAAATCGTGATCTGTACACAAAATTAACAAGAAATAAACGAGAAAATCGTGACCTGTACACGAATCTATAAATCAAAATAACGTGACCATTTCACGAACTGGTGTGAGACCGGGTTGGGAGTGAAGTGAAATGAAAATGATTTTTCGTTGCAGCACTATTAGCATGAGCTAGTGTAGCTTCAGTAGCAACATTTTGCAAGAAACCAGCTGTGGCCAATGACGTGTACATGAACACAGATGAAATGTGTTTTCTGTTTGAAATCTTCCTGCTGAAGTCATCAGTCTGTGGAAGCTATTACCGCCGCTCTGAATCTGTGATTAAGGTCTTTCTCTCTCCTCTCTACCCCCATCGTTACCTTGACCTCCTTCCTTCTCCCTTTCCCTCTCCATTCCTTCAGACTTCCCCTCTCTCGCTGCTCTCTTCCCTCCTTCCCATCTCGCCGCCGGTGTCTCTGATTTCTTTTTGGCTTTGCACGGTGATGAATGTTTGTCAGGAGACTCAACAGCTGAGGAGCCTCCTCTGTCCTCCATCGTCTCCTTTCACCTCATCCGTCATCCCCCCTTTTTTCTTCTCGTGTTTCCCTTAAATCTTTTGGACAACCCAATCGTCTTCCTCCTCACGTCTTTGACGTTTTACTTGCCCCGGCCGTTATTGAACACTGGCTTTCTTGCTGTCTTTGTTCAACTTTTGTCATGATCCTCTCTAAACCGAACGCTCAAATTAAATGATTGGAATAAGTTCAGTAAACATCTGTTTAGAAGTTTTACTTAATTACAGCTGTTGAGTGCCAGTAACATCTACTTACTTTTGAGTTTAGCAAACTACTCATCTTTTGAACAAAAGAAGATTATTGACTCATTGACAATCAGTTGCCACAAATGTGTTTTGATGTTAAAGGTCCCATGGCTTGAAAATGTCCCTTTATGAGGTTGTTTTAACATTAATATGAGTTCCCCCAGCCTGCCTATGGCCCCCAGTGGCTAGAAATGGTGATAGGTGTAAAGAGACTTCAGATACAGTATTAGGGGACCACTAAGGTCTATATAAAGAGACTTCAGATACAGTATTAGGGGACCACTAAGGTATATATAAA
>NC_135857.1:34904848-34974848 GCF_031162955.1 Sander vitreus | reverse complement strand
TCTCTCTCTCTGTGTCTCTCTCTGTCTCTGTCTCTCTCTCTCTCTGTCTCTCTCTCTGTCTCTCTCTCTCTGTCTCTCTCTCTCTCTCTCTCTGTCTCTCTGTCTCTCTCTCTGTCTCTCTCTCTCTGTCTCTCTCTCTCTCTCTCTCTGTCTCTCTCTCTCTCTCTCTCTCGTCTCTCTCTCTCTCTCCTGTCTCTCTCTCTCTCTCTCTCTCTCTCTGTCCCTCTCTCTGTCTCTCTCTCTCTCTCTCTCTCTCTCTGTCTCTCTCTCTCTCTGTCTCTCTCTCTCTCTCTCTCTCTCTCTCTCTCTCTCTCTCTCTGCCTCTCTCTCTCTCTCTGTCTCTCTGTCTCTCTCTCTCTCTCTCTCTCTCTCTCTCTCTCTCTCTCTCTCTCTCTCTCTCTCTCTCTCTCTCTCTCTCTCTCTCTCTCTCTGTCTCTCTGTCTCTCTCTCTCTCTCTGCTCTCTCTCTCTCTCTCTCTCTCTCTGTCTCTTCTCTCTCTGTCTCTCTCTCTCTCTCTCTCTCTCTCTCTCTCTCTCTCTCTCTCTCTCTCTCTCTCTCTCTCTCTCTCTCTCTGTCTCTCTCCCTCTCTCTCTCTCTCTCTCTCTCTCCTCCAGCTGTTTGTGAGAGGTCAAAGGTCTCCTCCACAGCTGACTAACCTTCCATTAACAATGAGAGATATCACCGTCCTGTGTTCAGGGAGAGTTTAACATTTCTGACCTCTGACCTCCCAGCAGCTGGGACGTTCACAGATGTCCTTTTTCCAGTTCTCTTTTATTTTAATTTGTAATAATCTGAAATCCCACAGGAAAACCTGTGGGATTCAACATTTTTGGCAATGATCTGAAGGTTTTGTACCCAAAAAACGTGAACCCCTGATTGAACTGATGGATGTAGGTGCAGTTTTAGGGAAGTTTTTGCTGGTTTGGAGCATTTCGAGGTCGTTTTCAGCCCTAAAAGAGCTTTTTATTAACCCTTGTGTTGTCTTCCCCGTCGACCATGATGCAAGTTTTTGTTTTCCTGGTTCAAAATGTAAAATACAACATTTTTGGTCGTCTTTTTTGACACTTTTGTCACTTTTTTCGAAGTTTCGGTCAATATTTTTCTGTTCTTTTTTGACTTTTTTTTTTTTTTTAAGCTTTTCCTGTGTTTTGGTCACTTTTCCTGACGTTTTGAAGATTATCCTGAAGTTTTTGTCACTTTTTCCGACGTTTCTTCGATATCTTTGTCCGACGTTTTTCAACCCTCTTTACATTTTTCTTTACATGCTATAAAAGTGAATAAAACACCCAAATTGAACCGTACGCCCACCCACGACCCTTTCCTTAACATAATAGTCTAATCATAATAGACGTCAATAGTCCCGACCAAGCACGTTTACTTATAACGCTAAAGGGACGGCAATAGTCCCGACCAAGCACGCTTTACTTATAGCGCTAAAGGGGACGTCAATAGTCCCTGACTAAACGCGTTTACTTATAGCGCTAAAGGGGACGGCAATAGTCCCGACCAAGCACTTTACTTACAGGCGCTAAAGGGACGTCAATAGTCCCGACCAAGCACGTTTACTTATAGCACTAAAGGAGACTTTTAGCGTCAATAAGAACGACAAAGGCACCCGACCAAGCGTCCATATCTTACGAAATGAGTGTGAGAACGTGTTGTTTGGATGAAAGCGTCAGCTAAATGACATGCAATGTAATGATTTGACCCAAGGACAACAGGAAGGTTAAGGAGCTTTCTTATCTGTGAACATGTGCTGGTTGCACCCAGCTCGTTGCCCTGATCCAGACCTTTTAGTGTTTTTTTTTTTGGAGAGATGACCTGTGACCTTTCCCCTCCTACTTTACAGGAAATTGAGTCCCTGCTGGTGAACTGGAGCGGGCCGGACCTCGGGGGGTTCGGAGAGCTGGTTCTGGAAGGTTCCTTCAAGGTGCACCGCGTGAAGAAGGAGAGAGCCTTCTTCCTGTTTGATACCATGCTGCTGATCGCCAAAAAGAGGCTGGAGCAGTTCGTCTACAGCACGCATATCTTTGTAAGTTAGGAAGCAGCAAGGTGTGAAAACACCTTAGACTATGAGGGAGGAGGGAAGGTGAGGAGGGAAGGTGAGGAGGGAGGAGGGAAGGTGAGGAGGGAGGAGGGAAGGTTAGGAGGGAGGAGGGAAGATTAGGAGGGAGGAAGGGGAAAGTAAAGATGGAGGAGGGAAGATGAGGAGGGAAGGTAAGGAGGGAGGAGGGAAGGTTAGGAGGGAGGAGGGAAGGTGAGGAGGGAAGGTAAGGAGGGAGGAGGGGAGGTTAGGAGGGAGGAGGGAAGGTGAGGAGGGAGGAGGGGAGGTGAGGAGGGAGGAGGGAAGGTTAGGAGGGAGGAGGGAAGGTAAGGAGGGAGGAGGGAAGGTAAGGAGGGAGGAGGGAAGGTGAGGAGGGAGGAGGGAAGGTTAGGAGGGAGGAGGGAGGTTAGGAGGGAGGAGGGAAGGTAAGGAGGGAGGAGGGAAGGTTAGGAGGGAGGAGGGAAGGTTAGGAGGGAGGAAGGAAAGTAAAGATGGAGGAGGGAAGATGGAGGAGGGAAGATTAGGAGGGAGGAGGGAAAGTAAAGATGGAGGAGGGAAGGTAAGGAGGGAGGAGGGAAGGTAAGGAGGGAGGAGGGACGTACTCACCCAGTAAGAGCATGCGCCCCATAGGCTGAGTCCTTTGCAGCGGCCCGGGTTCGAATCCGACCTGCGGCCCTTTGCTGCGTGTCATCCCCCATCTCTCTCCCTTTCATGTCTGCCCACTATCACAAAATCACAATCTCTCTCTCTCTCTCTCTCTCCTCTGTCTCTCTCTCTCTCTCTCTCTCTCTCTGTCTCTCCCTCTGTCTCTCTCTCTCTCTCTCTCTCTCTCTCTCTCTCTCTCTCTCTCTCTCTCTCTCTCTCTCTCTCTCTCTCTCTCTCTCTCTCTCTCTCTCTCTCTCTCTCTCTCTCTCTCTCTCTCTCTCTCTCTCTCTCTCTCTCTCTCTCTCTCTCTCTCTCTCTCTCTCCCTCTGTCTCTCCGTCTCTCTCTCCGTCTCTCTCTCCCTCTCTCTCTCCGTCTCTCTCTCTCTCCCTCTCTCTCTCTCCCTCTCTCTCTCTCTCTCTCTGTCTCTCTCTCTCTCTCTCTCTCTCTCTCTCTCTCTCGTCTCTCTCTCTCTCTCCCTCTCTCTCTCTCTCTCTCTCTCTCTCTCTCTCTCTCTCTCTCTCTCTCTCTCTCTCTCTCTCTCTCTCTCTGTCTCTCCCTCTGTCTCTCTCTCTCTCTCTCTCTCTCTCTCTCTCTCTCTCTCTCTCTCTCTCTCTCTCTCTCTCTCTCTCTCTCTCTCTCTCTCTCTCTCTCTGTCTCTCTCTCTCTCTCTCTCTGTCTCTCTCTCTCTCTCTCTCTCTCTCTCTCTCTCTCTCTCTCTCTCTCTCTCTCTCTCTCCCTCTCTCTCTCTCCGTCTCTCTCTCCCTCTCTCTCTCTCTCTCTCTCTCCCTCTCTCTCTCTCCGTCTCTCTCTCTGTCTCTCCCCCTCCTCTGCAGTGCTGTAATCTGCTGCTGGTAGAGACTCTGAAGGATTCTCTGTGCTTCAAGGTGTCAGATCAGACGATTCCCAAACAGCAGCACGTCGTCCAGGTGAGTGTTGCCGAGACGTTTCCTCCAGATCCAAGTCCTTCGCATTTACAATCTGGGTCCAACTGCGATCCGTCCCAGGTCACGTCTGAGACTCCGGCCTCCATCTGCGACAGAGTTGTTAAACGTCTTATAAACAGTGGTTTAAGTGTGCAATGAAACATAAACAAATGACTTACTACACTGAAGTCAAAGCTCTGAGACTTTTTCTAGTACACAAAAGGCTTATTTTTCTCAAATATTGCTCACAAATCTGTCTAAATCTGTGTTAGTGAGCACTTCTCCGTTGCTGAGATAATCCATCCACCTCACCGGTGATCAAGATGCTGATTAGACAGCAGGATTATTGCACAGGTGTGACTTCGGCTGGCCACAATAAATAAGTTTTACTGTCCGGGAGGGGTCCAAAAACCAGTCAGTATCTGGGGTTGGGGTTAAGGTTCAACCATCTCTTTCTCTCTCGACCTGGCTGCAGTTTGTCGTCATAACCAACTTGATTTTCGATGGCGTCTGGTACTTTGGAGAGGTGTTCTTTTCACAGATGAACCCTAACCATAACCATAACACCGGATACTGACTGGTTTTCGGTTTTCGGTTTTGATATGCCACACCTGTGAGGTGGATGGATTATCTCGGCAAAGGAGAAGTGCTCACTAACACAGATTTACGACAGATTTGTGAACAATATTTGAGAGAAATAAGCCTGTTGTATATAAAAAGTCTTGAGTTTAGCTCCTGAAAAATGGGTGCAAAAACAAAAGTGTTGTGTTTATAGTTTTGTTCTGTATATTTCTTAATGAAAGGGTCGTAATTACAGCTTAAAGATATTTCCTACAGTGTCTGTTTTTCTGCATGTTTGATGCATGTGTTGTTGCTGCAGACGAAGAACCAGGAGGAGAAGAGGCTGTGGGTCCACTACCTCAAGAGACTGATCGTAGAAAACCATCCCGCTTCTCTCCCACAGAAGGTACTTCAAGATTACACACTTCAAACCCTTTACTAAAGGTGTGGGTTTGGTGATCTGGGTTCGATTCCCACTGCGATACATCAACCAATGCGTCCCTGAGCAAGACACTTAACCCCTAGTTGCTCCAGAGGTGTGCGGCCTCTGACACATGTGGCAATTGTAAGTCGCTTTGGATAAAAGCGTCAGCTAAATGACATGTAATGTAATGTAAGGAGGGAGGAGGGAAGGTTAACTGAGGATATAGTATTAATAGTAGGTTTAACTGAAGCCCTGTTATCAGCAGTGTTACTGGTTATAGTGGGAGATCTGGACACAGACACCAGGAGTCTCCTGCTGATCTCTGCTGCCACCTGCTGGTCGCTCACACTTACTCCTTAAAAACCCTGAACCTGCATCCATCAGAGGCAGGACTATTACGTCAAAACCTTAACAAACTAACACATACCGAGTGAAGTCACACATCTGTCCAGTCCACATCTATCTGACTTTGTACTCCAAATACAAATCATCAGATCAGACAAAGTAATATAATATAAAAATGTAAAGGTGCACTTATTAAACAGCGCAGTGAAACGTAAAAACCAAGGCATACTTCAGACTGACCTCATGAAGTGGCGTATGTATGACACGCCACTTATATATATATATATATATATATATATATATATATATATATATAAAAGTGGCGTATATGTATGACACGCCATTATATATATATATATATATATATATATATATATATATATAAGTGGCGTATATGTATGACACGCCACTTATATATATATATATATATATATATATATATAAAGTATATATAATGGCGTGTTATCAAGACGCATACTAGCTTTTAGCGTGTCTATCAACGCCGCTTGAATGTGGATTGCGTGGGAATTTACGCCGTAGCGAGTAGTATGAAAGGGTGAAAATCTGACACGTACGAATTGACGTGTCATACATACGCCACTTCATGAGATCAGTCTGCAACGTGCTGTATACGACGTGCTGTATACGGCGTGCTGTATACGGCGTGCTGTATACGGCGTGCTGTATACGGCGTGCTGTATACAGCGTGCTGTATACGGCGTGCTGTATACAACGTGCTGTATACGGCGTGCTGTATACAACGTGCTGTATACGGCGTGCTGTATACGGCGTGCTGTATACAACGTGCTGTATACGGCGTGCTGTATACAACGTGCTGTGTACGACGTGCTGTATACGACGTGCTGTATACGGCGTGCTGTATACGGCGTACTGTATACTAACGCGTGCTGTATACTAACGTGCTGTATACGGGCGTACTGTATACGGCGTGCTGTGTACGAGCGTGCTGTATACTGGGCGCGCTGTATACGGGCGTGGTTGTACTATCGGGACGTGCTGTGTACGGGCGTATTGTATACGACGTGCTGTACGATGTGCGTATACGGCGTACTGTATACGACGTGCTGTGTACGGGCGTGACTGTATACGGCGTGCTGTGTAACGGCGACTGTATACGGGCTGTGTACGTGGCACGGTGCGACGCGTTGTATATCGGGCGCGGTTGTATACAACGTGTTGTATACGGCGCGGTATGCATGACGTATAGTAACGCGTGCTGTATGCGCGTATCAGCATTGACGCGCGTGTGTATGACGACTGTATACGGCGCATTGTATACGACGGTAGACGACGCTGTATACGGCGATCGCGACTGTATACAACGTGCTGTGTACGGGCGTGCTGTATACAACGTGTTGTATACGAGCGTGCTGTATACGGCGCGATTGTGTAGGGCGTGTTGTAGCGCGGCTGTATACGCGCATTGTATACAACGCGTTGTGTACGGGCGTGCTGTATACGGTGCACTGTATACGTGCTGTGTACGGCGCGCATCGTACTGACGACGCGGTTGTGTACGGCGATTGTACACGGCGTGCTGTGGTGACGGGCGTCGGCGTACTGTATACGGGCGTGTCGGCGTGCTGTATCGGCTGCATACGGCGCAGTATGTGTGACTAGTAGCGTATCGGCGTGCTGTATACGACGCGTTGTATACGGCGTACTGTATACGACGCGGTTGTATATGACGCGGCTGTATACGACGTGACTGTATACTAAACGCGCTGTATACGACGACTGTATAATGGCGCATTGTATACTAACGCGCTGTGTACGACGATTGCATACGGCGAGCGCACTGTGTAATGACGCGTTGTATACCCGACGCACTGTATACAACGCGGTTGTGTACGGCGAAGCTGTATACAACGTGCTGTGTACGGCGTGCTGTATACTAACGCGGCTGTATACAACGTACTGTATACGGGCGTGGTTGTATATGGGCGGTTGTATACGACGGTTGCATACGGCGTATCTGTATACTAACGTGGCTGTATACGACGTACTGTATACGGCGTACTGTATACAACGTGCTGTATACGACGATTGTATACGGGCGCACTGTGTACGACGCGGCTGTATACGCACGCGACTGTATACAACGCGCTGTATACGGGCGTGGTTGTATACAACGTGCTGTATGACAACGTACTGTATACAACGCGGCTGTATACGGCGCGGCTGTATACAACGTGCTGTATCAACGCACTGTATACGGCGTGCTGTATACTAACGCGGTTGTATACAACGCACTGTATACTAACGTGTTGTATACGGCGTGATTGTATACGACGCGGCTGTATACAACGCACTGTATATGGCGTGCTGTATACGGGCGCGGCTGTGTACGACGTTGTGTATCGGCGTGGCTGTATACGACGTGTCGTGTAGCAACGGCTGTATACAACGTACTGTATACGGCGTGCTGTGCATACGGGCGTGTTGTATACGACGTATGTGTACGGGCGTGTTGTATACGACGTGCTGTATACAACGTACTGTATACGGGCGTGTTGTGTACGGCGCGGTTGTGTACGACGTGCTGTACTGGGCGCGGCTGTGTACGACGTGCGTTGTGTACGGCGTGCTGTATACGACGCGACTGTATACGACGTGCTGTATACGGCGTGCTGTATACAACGTGCTGTATACAACGTGCTGTATACGACGTGCTGTATACGGCGTGCTGTATACGGCGTGCTGTATACGGCGTGCTGTATACGACGTGCTGTATACAACGTGCTGTATACAACGTGCTGTATACGGCGTGCTGTATACGGCGTGCTGCACGTCGTATACAGCCGTATGACTTCACTTATCATTCTTTGCAGGCGAGGCAGGTCCTGGGGGACAACTTCTGTCAATGTGAGTCAAACACACCCACTCCATTTCTTTTCAGTCTTCTTGCTAGCTCTTTTCAAACTAAAAAATTTCACCAGAAGTTCTAAAGAAAATCAACCCTGAATAGCTTGTTCTAGCATGTGCCGATGTGGTGACATGACTTCCTGTCTCTCAGCTCCTCAGTTCGACCAGGACAACCTGAAGAAGTCGTGCGCATCGCCGCGAATGGACGATAGCCGTGGCTACCACAGAGGCCGACGCCAATCAGGTCAGGGTTAGTCGTCTCTTCCTTCCTCCCGCTAAACAAACACGACGGATAGATCATTCGGTATCACTCATATTATATATTATATATATCATATAGGTGTGTCTGTCTGTCTGTGTGTGTGTGTGTCTCTGTGTGTGTGTCTGTCTGTCTGTGTGTGTGTGTGTGTCTCTGTGTGTGTGTGTGTGTGTGTGTGTGTGTGTGTCTGTGTGTCTGTCTGTGTGTGTGTGTGTCTCTGTGTGTGTGTGTGTGTGTGTGTCTCTGTGTGTGTGTGTGTGTGTGTGTGTCTCTGTGTGTGTGTGTGTGTGTGTGTGTGTGTGTGTGTGTGTGTGTGTGTGTGTGTGTGTGTGTGTGTGTGTGTGTGTGTGTGTGTGTGTCTCTCTGTGTGTGTCTCTGTGTGTGTGTGTTTGTGTGTGTGTGTGTGTGTGTCTGTCTGTGTGTGTGTGTGTGTGTGTCTCTGTGTGTGTGTGTCTCTGTGTGTGTCTCTGTGTGTGTGTGTGTGTGTGTCTCTGTGTGTGTCGTGTGTGTGTGTGTGTCTCTGTGTCGTGTGTGTGTGTGTGTGTGTGTGTGTGTGTGTGTGTCTCTGTGTGTGTGTGTGTGTGTGCTGTGTCTCTGTGTGTGTGTGTGTGTGTGTCTCTGTGTGTGTGTGTGTGTGTGTGTCTCCCTGTGTGTGTGTGTGTCTCTGTGTGTGTGTGTGTGTGTGTGTGTGTGTGTGCTCTCTCTGTGTGTGTCTCTGTGTGTGTGTGTGTGTGTGTGTGTGTGTGTGTGTCTCTCTGTGTGTGTCTCTGTGTGTGTGTGTGTGTGTGTGTGTGCTCTGTGTGTGTGTCTCTGTGTGTGTGTGTGTGTCTGTCTGTGTGTGTCTGTGTGTGCTTTGTGTGTGTGTGTGTCTCTGTGTGTGTGTGTGTGTCTGTGTGTGTGTGTGTGTGTGTCTCTGTGTGTGTGTGTGTGTGTGTGTGTCTCGTGTGTGTGTGTGTGTGTGTGTGTGTGTGTGTGTGTGTCTCTCTCTGTGTGATCTGTGTGTGTGTGTGTGTGTGTGCTCTGTGTGTGTCTCTGTGTGTGTGTGTGTGTGTGTGTGTGTGTGTGTGTGTGTGTCTCTGTGTGTGTGTGTGTGTCTCTGTGTGTATCTCTGTGTGTGTCGTGTGTGTGTGTGTGTGTGTCTCTGTGTGTGTGTCTCTGTGTGTGTGTGTGTGTGTGTGTGTGTGTGTGTGTGTTTGTGTGTGTGTGTCTCTGTGTGTGTGTGTTTCATAATATGGGCACTTTAAGTTTGTTAGATTTAAGACTACAGTGAGCAGCTGTTTGAGGAAATTATTTCTATTACTTTAATTTGAATATAAATGAAATAAAGTGTGTGTGACAGAGAAACATATATGACCATTAGAACCAGAGACTGACTTCTTTCCAGTTATTCAGGGTCTCTTTGCTCTGTCTGTCTGTCTGTCTGTCTGTCTGTCTGTCTGTCTGTCTGTCTGTCTGTCCAGAGCCTCCAGAGCTGCTGCTGTACACACCTGAGAAGTCCAGGAAGAGTCTTCCGCTGCTGCTGGAGGGAAACCTGCCGTACAGACGCACCAGGAGACAGTCAGGTAGACGGGATGGCTCACGTATCGCAAAAAGACTCCACATTATATCACAGCAACACGAGGGACGGAAACATATACGGCAACTGTTTGAAACGTTATCAGCAGGGATGCACCGAATCCAATATTGGGCTTCTGAATCGGCTGAATATTGGGCTTTTTGACGGGGTTCGGTTCCTGCCGAATGTTAGGGACTGTTTGTTATTTATTTAAGGAGTTTTGGGACCTTTAGCCAAAATAGACATGACCCTCTCCTCGCCAGTAAACATTATTCTATGACCCTCCAAAACTAGGCTTCCTCCACTACGTATAAAAGTCCAAATCTACACAAAACCCGCAATCAATTAGTAAGCTGACATCACGTTTATATACACGGCATTTAGGAAACCTTTATTGCAACGTTGGCTCGGCAAGATGTCCAGACTAGTGCAACTGTCATTTTCGTTTTTTGCGTCCTGCTGCTCCCATCGTCAGCCAGGTAATATATTTTTTACTAAAGCAGTATATGAAATCAGATGTATTACCTACCACCGTTTAGTTTTGTGTTATTTAAGATATTTATAAAATATCTGATCATGTCAGAGGTAATTAATTATTCCACTCATTTTTTAGACCCATCTGGTAGAGAAGGAGGGCCGAGACTGAGAGCTACACGGAAGAATAGGCACCAATGTTGCACCAATGTTGCTGTTTCATGAATACAAATGATGGGTGACCTCCCCCCCCCAGACTAAAAAAGGTTGGGTGACCCCCCCCCCCCCGACTAAAAAAGGTTGGGTGACCCTCCCCTCAACAAAAATTATTTTCCTCCGGTGGTCCATTCCATAAATACCGAACGGTCCCTTAGAATTGTTTTCCACCAAACCGACCCCTACACTTGCACTCCGCTCGCTACGCTGGTCGACGTGATTACGGCGCCGTTGATTACGGCGCCGTTGATTACGGGAAGGTGTTCACGTAGGCGGAGCGTTCAATGCAGCAGGCTGTGAGGAAGTGGAAATGGAACTGGTGAGCAGAAAAAGTGTTGTTTGGCAGTACTGTCAGTCAAAAGAAGGCCATTCAAGTCCAGCTACATGTTCAATCTGCAATGCTGATTAGTCTGGTGGTGGCGAGGACCCTAAACAATACACAACATCACCGCTGTTACAACATCTGGTATGAAACATCTGGAAGAATACGAGCTGAGCATGAAGGAATCTACAGACAGCAGCCAGAATGCTGCAACTTCAGATACGGCAACGGAAGGACAGTCACTGTTTACTTCATTAATGTGTTTACTGGGTTCATGGACTGAGGATGGGACGAGCACTCAGCAGACTCTCAACCAGGGGATTCAGGATTCGGCTGAACCCCAAACATCTGGATTCAGTGCATCCCTAGTTATGGTCGTTGGTCATTATCAGTTGTTATCAGCTTCATACATGTGGGTTAAAAGGGGGCCTGCTCTGACTATAATATATAGTACATACTATACTATCTACTATATACTATACTATATAGCTATACTACTATAAATAGTATATACTATACTATATAGCTATACTACTATAAATAGTATATACTATACTATATAGCTATACTACTATAAATAGTATATACTATACTATATAGCTATAGCTATAGGTGCAGAAGGCACTTACAATTAGTCTGTATATCGACGACATTGCAAATCCAGACAGCTAGCTAGACTATCTGTCCAATCTGAGTTGTTCCGATGTTTTTTTTACGCTTTTCAGATGTTTTTAGGGCTTTATCTGTCTTTTTTGTGATGTTATTGTCCTTTATTTTCACCATTTTTGAGGCTTTTCCAACATTTTTGGTCTTTCTTTTGACGTTTCAGTGGCTTTTTCCGACGTATTTGTAACATTTTTCAACGTTTATCCCTGTATTTTGGCGTTTAAAACGTGACTTGTTTGGATGCATGTCCTGTCCAACTGTAACCTAATAACCTAATAATACCCTCAGACCCTGAATGACCCCAACGACTCTCAGAAACCCGAGACACATAAATGAGCTCCTGTTTCAGCCTGAACCAACGGATAGCTAATCCGTTGGTTCTTACACCCTGCCAAAACATACAAGCTCATCATATATTATTAAGTCCACGAAACGCCTTCTTTTCATAACACAAGTAGGCGTGTGTGAAACGAGAACATTTAGAAATGTGTCTGGATGAAGTGATTTCATGCCAAGCAATAAATTGGTAAAATCCTGAGCCAGCACGAAATAATATCTTTGTTTCTTTTCCAGCTCCGGCTAAAGACATCGAAGCAGCATTTCATCCTAATGGTATGTTATTTCAGAATCATCTGTTCATTCATTCACACTAATGACCCATCAAAACATGAACCAACAAACTCTGCAGCAGCTCACAGCAGTTACCAAGGATGCACCGAAAACCAGGCGGGTTGCCAGGATGGCGCCGTTGATTACGGGAAGGTGTTTACGTAGGCGGACCGTTCAATGCAGTAAGCTGTGAGAAAGTGTTGTTCGGCAGTACTGTCAGTCAAAAGAAGGCCATTCAAGTCCAGCTACACGTTCAATCTGCAATGCTGATTAGTCTGGTGGTGGCGAGGACCCTAAACAATACACAACATCACCGCTGTAACAACATCTGGTACGAAACATCTGGAAGAATACGAGCTGAGCATGAAGGAATCTACAGACAGCAGCCAGAATGCTGCATGTTATGCACCTTGTTATTTGTACACGCTGTGACTATACAAATCACAACATGTAAATAGGAACATGTTGGCGTTATTTTGTCACTTATTGGGAGCAGTAGGCTAGTTGGAGCCGGTTACCTCCAGGATCTGTGCTAAGCTAGTCTAGATGGAGCCAGTTACCTCCAGGATCTGTGCTAAGCTAGGCTAGTTGGAGCCAGTTACCTCCAGGATCTGTGCTAAGCTAGGCTAGATGGAGCCAGTTACCTCCAGGATCTGTGCTAAGCTAGGCTAGTTGGAGCCGGTTACCTCCAGGATCTGTGCTAAGCTAGGCTAGATGGAGCCAGTTACCTCCAGGATCTGTGCTAAGCTAGGCTAGATGGAGCAGGTTACCTCCAGGATCTGTGCTAAGCTAGGCTAGATGGAACCAGTTACCTCCAGGATCTGTGCTAAGCTAGGCTAGATGGAGCCAGTTACCTCCAGGATCTGTGCTAAGCTAGGCTAGATGGAACCAGTTACCTCCAGGATCTGTGCTAAGCTAGGCTAGATGGAGCAGGTTACCTCCAGGATCTGTGCTAAGCTAGGCTAACGGTGGGGGCGTGGGGGAGTTACGACACGCACGGAGATGAGAAGGGTATGTATGGACTTTTGCGATATGTCGCAGCTTTTCGCCATGCATTTATTGCACCAGTTTAAATCGCCATACTGGTAGGAAAATGATATATTGTGCAGCACTTATCTGAACCACATTTCTGCGCTGTATTATCCCTGGAATATTTACAGAGACATTAAATAAAAGAACCCACTCATCAGTCGTCCTCAGAGGGATTTCATTTAAATTAGCTGATACTGTTACAGAAAATGATCTCCCAGCTCTGTAGGGGATGTACCGGACTCCTTGACGTATTGAGCCGGCCGGCAGCCAAGCAAAGTCTTCTTGGATTTATTCTGTGAATTTTGCCAAGTGGTTAAGTGCCTGTCAAAACAGTCCTAACATCTTGATAACATCTGTGTCTTTCCCAATGTGTCACACGTGTTCTTCTGTTTTTTCTTCTCTTCCCTCCACCGACTCTTTTCCACCAATGCGGGGAATCCTGCAGCCTTGAAGGTAAGAGTGCTTCACGCTCCGCTGACTGGGAAACAGAGACTCATGTCATATCTGTGGATTAGCGCCAGCTGTCAATCTAAGTCTGATGTGGTTTTTGGCGCAGAACAGGAAGCCACACAATTATAGTGCACATATTATGAAATATTATTTTGTGTCTCTGGTGCTTCCACATGCATACAAACTTTGAAAACAACCATCCATGCTGTTCTGAGTGAGATACGGTTTCTGAATGTGTCCTGCCTTCAGTCTCCGGGTCAGCTGGTCAACATCTGCACGGCTTTCTACGTCACTAGCCGAGACGAGGGGGCTAGGGGGCTAACCGTTAGCATGCTAGCTCGTTCTCAATGGCAAAACACTGCTACACACTACACTAGTTCACCATAATCTACAAAAGAACTACTTCCATGTCCCTGTTCTGCAGGTATTCACACAAAGGTGGACTTGCGCCCTCGTTTAGAAGAAGTCTCCCAGCTAATCCTGCCTTGTACTACTGAAGTTGGAGAAACAGCTAGCTAGCTCATGTAGTCCTTACCTAGCTACTGAGCGTGTAGTCCTTACCTAGCTACTGAGCGTGTAGTCCTTACCTAGCTACTGAGCATGTAGTCCTTACCTAGCTACTGAGCGTGTAGTCCTTACCTAGCTACTGAGCATGTAGTCCTTACCTAGCTACTGAGCATGTAGTCCTTACCTAGCTGAGCATGTAGTCCTTACCTAGCTACTGAGCATGTAGTCCTTACCTAGCTACTGAGCATGTAGTCCTTACCTAGCTACTGAGCGTGTAGTCCTTACCTAGCTACTGAGCGTGTAGTCCTTACCTAGCTACTGAGCGCGTAGTCCTTACCTAGCTACTGAGCATGTAGTCCTTACCTAGCTACTGAGCGTGTGTGACTGCCAACAAAGATGTTACAGCAGTGAGAGGTCTCACTCTGTAGCTAAAACAGAGACCTGAACACAGGGTGAAAAGAGGAGCTGCAGCAATGAGCAGTACAACAAAAATATGGTGTGAACATTAAACCATGTAAACCTATTCTGATACAACCTCAAAATACAATTATGAACCTGAAAATGAGCATCATATTATCACTTTAAACCACCACTTTAATACGGATAATATGAACTTTAGAGTCTAGACCAGAGATCTTCAACAGGGGGTCCGGGACCCCTAGGGGGTCCTCAGAGTCACTGCCAGAGTCACTGTAATATAAATCCCCACTGATGATAGGCTTACTGGCCTGTGGGTAAGGTAGTCACTAAGGTAGCCATCCACAGATACAGTTCATCCTAAGGAATCACTGTGCCACATGTATGTTTAACAATAAAATATTTAGAAAATCACAATTATTATTTTGATAGCTTGGTATTCTATGCAGTATAAAGGTATATACAAAGGCTTCAGGCCGCCCTGCCCTTTATTGTAGGCCCAGTTTAATATCGTCGCCTTCCTAAAATAATGGACTAAGTCATTTTTTTGACAAAAATGATTTTCTTTTTGCCTAAATCATCTCCTCATGGTGCTGGCCACCTCTGGTAAAATGCCTACATCCTCAGTTGAACAGGTCATGATTATACTCCTTTAGTATAACGGCCTATGTCAAGCATGTGACTGAAAAACCTGGAAAAAATGACTTAGGCCATTATTTTAGGAAGGTGACGATATGCAACTTCATCCTCCTTCCTTCCGGGTCCTTGGTTTAAAAAACGTGGAAGACCCCTGGTCTAGACTTTAAACACTAAGTATGTAAGTCGTCACACAGATAGGCTTTAAGCGCATATATACAGTAGTAGTATAATAAATATGTTATAATCCTGTTTTAACGACAATTGGGGAGTGTGGAGGAAACGGAAGGTCTGCAGTGACAGTGAAAGACTCAGACTTCATTCCACATGTAACCTAAATGGTGTATGTTCATGTAACATGTCACAACTCCTTTATTATTTGGGATTGGCCACCACATAAACACCTCGTAATGCATTTAAAAACCTCACGACATGCCCACACTACATGTCTCAAAAATAACAATGTCGGCGAGGCGTAGTACACGGACGTCCATATTGTAGTTAGTTTTGGATCAGTGACAATAAGTACTTCATTTAAATATTTTGTTTTATAAAACAGACCTCCCGTTAACTGCATAATGAATAACATAAAATGGAGCCTACAAAAATATGCCGCCAGTTGTGCCGCCTGGCCGTCGCAGGTTTTTGTTGGTCAATGGTGCCATCACTTCCCGCTGCCTCAAGATAGCAATATGCCCAGAATGCACCTGAACACACCTCCCTGTAAGACCAGCACGCCCAGAATGCACCTGAACACACCTCCCTGTAAGACCAGCACGCCCAGAATGCACCTGAACACACCTCCCTGTAAGACCAGCACGCCCAGAATGCACCTGAACACACCTCCCTGTAAGACCAGCACGCCCAGAATGCACCTGAACACACCTCCCTGTAAGACCAGCACGCCCAGAATGCACCTGAACACACCTCCCTGTAAGACCAGCACGCCCAGAATGCACCTGAACACACCTCCCTGTAAGACCAGCACACCCAGAATGCACCTGAACACACCTCCCTGTAAGACCAGCACGCCCAGAATGCACCTGAACACACCTCCCTGTAAGACCAGCACGCCCAGAATGCACCTGAACACACCTCCCTGTAAGACCAGCACGCCCATGGGCGCACAGATGGGCGCAGGTGCATTTATTATTTAAACAGCGTGGGCGCTGGATGGGAAACTGACAACTGCGTCGGTCTTAAACTAGCAAAGACACTTGCGTTGGGCTTTGTGTCGCACTGCAGCAGGTGCTAGATAGGACCATTAGCCTTTTCACTTATTGTTAAAATTGTTCAAATCTAGTGATACAGCATGAGCTGAAAGGGACTGGATTGGATATGATGTCACAAACATCAGTCAGCAAGGTGAAAACGTGACCTTCGTTTCATGCCGACTGTGTGGCCTGATGTGTTGTTGTTTTTTTGCAGCAGGCTGGAAGCGAGGGCGAGCTGTGCCAGGCAGACAGTCTGGGCTCGGCGGGCAGCAGCAGCACGCTCGCGTCCTCCGTCATCGAGGTGGAGGCCGAGAGGACCGAACCCAGCCTGACGCCACAGCTGCAACCAAACCGAGAGGAAGAGGTAATTTAGTCTGAGTGACGGGATGTGACTTGATGTAAGATCACATTAAGTGGTAATGTAACAATTGGACGGGCTTTGAGTTGATTGGACTGGATTTTTTCCCCTTGGGCGTCAGCTTCAAATAAGTCTGGCGTACAGATATATGTTTGAACAGTGGACTCTAAAATGTATCGAAGAAATTATGAAAATTAGTAAATTTACTGACTACTAGCCAGTCAGAAGCAGAGTATGAGGGCGTGCCCTGACAGTACCTAGGTAAGGACTACTAGCCAGTCAGAAGCAGAGTATGAGGGCGTGCCCTGACAGTACCTAGGTAAGGACTACTAGCCAGTCAGAAGCAGAGTATGAGGGCGTGTCCTGACAGTACCTAGGTAAGGACTACTAGCCAGTCAGAAGCAGAGTATGAGGGCGTGCCATGCTAGCAGCTAGGCGAGCATTATAACATGTGTTCCAAAGTGACCACATTTGTCTCTGAAGTAAAGGCTGGACTACAACAGAGCTGTTTGGAGCAGTTTGTGAACAGTGTTTTCTGTTGGAGATGGTGAGCCAAACAGCATAATATGAGCACTTGGTGTCTAAACCTAACCAGACTGCAACCGTTTCACAACGTTAACGATGCGTTTAAAACCACCAACTGTTTCGTTCTCTGGTTAAGATCTGAGGTAGTATTTTCTACCACCGCTAGATCTTATTGTAACCAAATGTATTCTTTTCTATTGTGTTCGAATGAGGAGGAAGAGGATGCAGAGGAGTTGACCCCCCTCAGCCCTCTTCCCACGCTGTCCATCACCGAAGAGATCCTGGAGTTCATCAACCAGAGCAGAGCCAGGGAGGGACTCAACGCCATCCACACCGGCCCCACGGTTTGAATGCACTATAACTCAACTCTTATTTGTAGCATTAAAGAATCAGGGGAGATTGTTGGCTACCAAGCCATCACCTCCCGTTAGCATCCCGTTAGCATCCCATTGACTTCCATTCATTCTGACGTCACTTTGACAGAGAATACCTTTACATCTGAAGCGTTTAAAGACTCTATTTGTCCGTTGTTTATTTCTAAAGAAACACGACAACGTATAAAAGGCTCCATTACCTTGTAGCTCACGTTATGGCTCCGTAGCAGACGTTTTTATAACAATAGGCTAACGATTGGGTCATAACCACGAGACTTCCTGTCTCATAGTAGAGGAGTTACCGTATAGTACAGGAGAAGCTCTCAGGCAGTTTGGACTTCCATTAGCTGTTTAAGTGTAATGACTAATGTTAACTATCATTGTAGTGATCAATAATGAGCCTGTGTCTATGTTATCTCCTTACATATACCTACGCTCTCCGTCTCTGCTAGATTGGGAATGATTGAGATTTCTCTTGGCACAGCTACCAGAAGACTTCCAACTTTCAGACAGGTTGCTCACGTCACATCTACGTCTTCAAGCTCAGTTGGAAGCTGCTCAGTAACAGCCATCACCGGGAAAGAGACTTCACTGGTCTCCGTCGAAGTATATGGCGTCAATGTGTCCATTTATTTTAAAGCCTGCCATTGGCTGCCATTTTAGACGGTATGCTCCTCCCCTTCCGCTATCACCGCTAGCTATTTCGCTGCATTCGGGGCTTGGCGCCGCCCAAGACAATTATGATTGGTTTCAAGAAATACAAACAAGCCAAAACATGTTTTCCCCTATCCCAGAATTTTAACTCTTGCAGGCAGATCTATCCCCAGAAAATCTAAAAAAATCTGAAAAGGTTTATTGCCACAATAAGTACACTTATGTGGAACTTGCCTTGGTGCAAGGTGCATACATAAACAAGCAAACATACATGTGAAATACACAATAAATACAGAAAAACAAATGTATACATAAAAAATGACTATTGCACAAGAAAAAAGAGGCTGAATGGGTTGAGTGCAGAATTTACAAAGAATATATAGTAGTGGTTGAGATAGTTCTGCCAATGCAAGTCTACCAATAAACTAAATCATTATCTATTGTACCGTCTGTGCTCCACTGTTATCTGCTGAACAAAATAAATTCAGCCAGACAAGGCTTAGAAATCATCATCATTGTTCTTAACCCTTGAGTTGTCCTCCTGGGTCAAAATTAAGCCTTTTCTTTAGACACTGTTTTTATGTTTTTGTTGCTTTTTTCAACATTTTGCTTGCTTTTTCTGACGTTTTTGTCTCTTATTTTGACGTTTTCGGCACTTTCTTTCCATTACCACCAGTATATACACCACAAACACCAACTTATTAACATTATTTTTACACTTCTTTTTGGAATTCATGGTCAATGAACCTCATTTATATGAAATTATCTAATTATTGGGTTAGAAAAAAGCTGAAATAATGAATCATTTTGACTAATATTTAAGATCAGAGGAACGTTTGTTCATGGCTAATAACAGATATGTCATAGTTTAGTCAGGATAATGCTATAAAATTAAATAAAACACCCCAAATCCGTGATCTGATCCTTAATTTCAGTTGCAAAGAGCATTTTATGGAACCATCCATGTTATTTTTGCAGCCTGGTCACACTGAATTCCGTGAAATGATCACGAACTTTTAACAGCATTACGTGGTGGTGGCACGGAATGGGTGAAAATTACGTGTGGCCACCACGGAAAACAATGCAAATGTAAAGTCAATGAGAAGATGACGTAGCATTAAGAGCGACTACGGTAGCGAGTAGTATGAAAGCCCGAAAATTGACTCACGAGTCACAAGTCTCTAGTATCATTAACTCGGATCAGTTGAGTCTTACTACCATTCAATCTAAAATGATAACAGCGCCACACACAAACCTCTTGCAACATTAGCTACTACTATTCCGAGCCATCTTAGCTGCCAAAAGCTTTATAACGTAAGCAACCACAACTCCACAAGTCACCTCAAGCGACTGAGTGAGCAGAGAGACAATCCGAGACAGGTTATAGTTCAATTCAATTACAATTCAGTTTTTATTTATAGTATCAAATCATAACAAGTTATCTCGAGACACTTTACAGATAGAGTAGGTCTAGACCACACTCTATAGTTTACAAAGCCCCAACAATTCCTGTAATTCCCCCAAGAGCAAGCATTTAGTGTGACAGTGGCGAGGAAAAACAGAGGCAATAATAGTCACAATAACGATAAAGGAACAGTGACTACAAATGGTAGTCGTAGTAGTTCATGTCATAGCAGGGCACTGCAGGGCGTTACAGGATACAGCGTGACACAGCAGGGCATGGCTGGACGTAGCAGGACGCAGCAGGGCACCGCAGAGCGTAGCAGGGTGTAGCAGGGTGTAGTGCAGCAGGACCACGGTGACAGCTGCAACCAAGATCTTGGTGCCATCCTAATCCAAGTGTAATGTAGAAACTTCCCAACCTGCAGCCTCAGAGCCGGAAACATTGTAAGCTCGCCTTGCAGACCATGTAACTCGTGAGTTGTCGATGACTCGTGAGTTCTCACGGGAGTCCGTCAATCCCGCGAATCAGCCGGCTACGTTGTCATGATTGGATCTGTAGCAGTTGAGCGAGTGAAGTCTCTCCTCGAGCTCAGGGTAGAGCAAACCCAAACAAAAGCCATTCTTTCACTTCTGAAATAACATCAATGTGCTGCACATAGCCTAGCTAGGCCTACTGTAGGTTTTGGTGTATAAATGTAATATGTTAAAATGCAATTAGGTCGAGCAGACAGTCTTTTAAAAAAAATAATAATAATGTATTCACTACAGGCATTTCTTCATTCCTGTTGCTTAAACAGTCTGGCTCAAAATGCTTTCTTTCCCATGACTAAATGGCTCTTCTGTAAATAGCTGCATGAGGTGGCGAGTAGGACTGAGTTTCCTTGGAGATTTAGCAATACTTAAGTGACTCAAGACCCTCGAACATCCGTGCGAGGGCATCCGGGGGTGGATGGGTCAAACAACACAGGACCCAGGAGACCGGGGATCGTGTCCCGCGTGTCATATTTCCTAAACCCACCTGTCCCGTTCTTCTTTACCTAAACCCAACTGTCCCGTTCTTCTTTACCTAAACCCAACCGTCCCGTTCTTCTTTACCTAAACCCAACTGTCCCGTTCTTCTTTTCCTAAACCCAACTGTCCCGTTCTTCTTTACCTAAACCCAACTGTCCTGTTCTTCTTTACCTAAACCCAACCGTCCCGTTCTTCTTTACCTAAACCCTACCGTCCCGTTCTTCTTTACCTAAACCCAACTGTCCTGTTCTTCTTTTCCTAAACCCAACTGTCCCGTTCTTCTTTACCTAAACCCAACTGTCCCGTTCTTCTTTACCTAAACCCAACCGTCCCGTTCTTCTTTACCTAAACCCAACTGTCCCGTTCTTCTTTTCCTAAACCCAACTGTCCTGTTCTTCTTTACCTAAACCCAACCGTCCCGTTCTTCTTTACCTAAACCCAACCGTCCCCTTCTTCTTTACCTAAACCCAACTGTCCCGTTCTTCTTTACCTAAACCCAACTGTCCCGTTCTTCTTTACCTTAACCCAACCCGTACCTTAACTTAAGGGTCCGTGTTCATTTCATGGAATTCTGTGCAATCAGGTTGTATTTTTGGGTAATTTTGTTGAAAGAAACCCAAATTTCTGATATAGAGACTTTGAAAAAGGACAACAGGAGTGTTAAAGTGAACTGAACTTTGTATACTCAATGCCCGGACAAATTTTGGGTTGTCTCTGACACACTGCTGATTATGTCTGTTTATAAATGGGTTTTTGTTTGGCCTGCAGACTATTTAAACAGAATTTCCTTTTTGGATAAATTAAGTTGTTTGAAGTTGAACTTCAAAAGCACAAACAGTTTGCTCTCACAGGCTGAAAGCTATCTACAAAATTAACAAACAGACATTGTAAATGTTGCTGTTATCGTTTCATAATTGGACATTTGTCCTGAAAGGGCATAAAGTCATTCATTTTGGAGTTTGTTATCTGTCACACTAGTCTGGCTGACCAAGCTCAATCTTTTAAGATCAACATCAGTCTGAGGAGTCTGCTCTGTATTTTCTACTGCACAAGAGGCGTGATCAACGGGCATAGTTCAGATGACAGATTTCCATTATAATTTTGATATATTTTGAATTGTCATCTCTGTTTTTCTTCTTCACATAGGCTAAATAAAGGTATTCCCACTGTAAATTGGTGCATAAAAGTGATCTGAATGCAGGAAATTTCCCTTGGGGAGGGCACCCAGACCCCCCCCCCCCACTATGATATGGCCCCCCTCCCCCAAAGGCAGATTCTGGCCCATATATATAGGCCAATATATGTATATACAGTAGGCCTACAGTATATCCACTACAATACATTAGACTACACCACTGGGTGGCCGCTATATTGAATGTAAACAAGAAGCTGCTTGGTCGCTTCTCTATCGTCATCGTGTTAAACCCGCCAATAGCGCGCCAGGTGGATAAGCCAGTTTGTGATTGGTCCCCGCAAAATTGTAGCGGAAGCAGGATAGATAAACGTACAGGTTTCCAGCCTGAGCTGCAGGGCGAAATCAAATCGCTGGCAGATCGGGCTGGGTTTACCCAGTCTACTGGTGAACATGAAGATTAAAGGTGCTCTAAGCGATGTTGGGTGACGTTACTTCTTGTTGACGTTTGAAGTATTGTCAAACAAAACGAAGGCTAGCTCGCCCCCTCCCTCCTCCTCATCCCGTCCCCTCCCCCTCCCTTCCGCGTACTAACCCCCCCAACCCCCACCCCCCAAAAATCTTTCTTGTCGGTTATTGGCTGGAAGACAGTTTGTTATGTTTGGTGGGGCAGGTTGGCGCAGTTTGTTTTTGTTGCCGTTTGTGGAGCCTGGGCTGTCGACAGAGACCGCGTTTTTTTACAGTGTGTTCAGGGGACAGGCAACTAGCAGATAGTGAGGAGATGTTTGCTATATGTGACAAAAAATATTGAAGCCAAAAAAAACTCATGACATCGCTTAGAGCACCTTTAAGTGAAAAGCTGTTAGCTGGTAATATTTCTTAGAGCTGCAAAGATTAATCGATTGTCAACTATTTAATTAATCGCCAACTATTTTGATCGGTTTAAGTCATATTTTTTCCAGCTTCTTATATGTTTCTTCTCTCCTCTGTGACAGTAAACTGAATATCTTTGAGTTGTGGACAAAACAAGATGTTTGAGGATGTCATCTTGGGCTTTTTGGGAAACACTGATCCACATTTTTCACCATTTTCTGACATTTTAGAGACCAAACAACTCATCCATTCATCCAGAAACTAATCCACACATTAATCAACAATGAAAAAGCTAGCTGCTAGTTGCAGCCCTTCAGTTATGTACCTGATAATAGTACTTCTGGAAAGTTTAGGGGCCATGAATTGGCCAGTAATTATCGAGATGGACAGACCGAACAGATTGACCAACATCTTTTGACTAACAAACAAATCCCATTTACTGTATTCTGTATTTTCTTGTTCTGGTGCTGGCTAGCTGACCGAACTAATGAAATCAAAGATGGATTTTGACTTACTGGAATTTATAATAGAGTAATTTTCTAAACACTATTATCTTACTTGTCTTTCAGGAGCAGGCCCTGGATGAGCCTAAAGAGGTTCAGCCTCCATCTAACCAGACCAACTTCACCTGCCCATTGCCGCCAGTCTCCTGCCCCCCCAGTCCACAACAAATACCCACAATGCAGCAGGAGCAGGAAAGAGCAGAGTTGGAGAAGGACAGCAAGCTTCAAGGCCAGACTGGCGCCTCTGGAGAGGAAAACGATCTTGAAAATGAAGTCCAAGAACTTCCAGATGCAACAAGTGAAGTGGAAAAGGGTGTGGAGGAAGCTGGGGGGTCTCAAGAAGAGGTGTTAGAAAAAGAGAAAGAAGAGGAGAAAACAGGGGACGAAGGAGAAGGAGAGAGCATCATCCCTGGTGCAACATCAGATCTGCATCCCTCAATCTCAGAGGAGGAAGAAAGAGAGAACAGCAGCAGTTGTCTTTCACAAAGGGAAGAGGTGAACCCTGAGACCACCACTTCCTCCCCAAATCCAGAGCTCCCTCATCACCCCATCCCGAGATGCCAGCCACCCACGAGAGGCTCCCACCTCACCAAGCGTGACAAGAAGATCATCGAAAAAATCAGGAGTTACTATGAGGCAGCAGCCGAGGCCGAAGAGAATGAGGCAGAGGAGGAAGGTGAACAGGGAGAAGGAGTGGCATCAAGAAGGAGAAACAGTTTCTCACAAATCCCATCTGGCTTGGTGAAGGAGTCGGTATCCCGCTTTGATGTGAATGGACCCCAGGGACAATCCAATTATGAAACAACTGAAGCTTTTGATCAGGAAACTGATCAAGAAACAGAGCCATATTCCCCCACTGGTCCCATCTCTTCCCCAACTCTACCTTCAGCAGATGCAGAGAATGATGGACGGGCAGATGAACCAATCAGCTCCTTGGATTTTGATGTAGAGGACCCAACCTCACCAACCTCTAGCGTGATACAGGACAAAGAGACCCCAAACAAAGTGGGCCTGAATCTAGAGTCAAACCCAAACATGCCTGTTGGACAAGAGGCTGATATACAGGACATGAATGGAAAAGTCTGCAAAGAAGTATTGGAGGAAAAGCAAGAGGTGGAGACAAGAGTTGTGGCTTCTGAGGAGAACGGTGGAAATGCACCGCAAGGACAAGGACCATCTGTTACAAAACAGTCCAAGTGCGGAGATGAAATAATCAAAACCAGTGCTGGAAATCAAGCTGTTATGAATAGGCATCAACCTAACCCAGCAGAACCAAATGGAAGCCATAAGGAACCTCCTACACCTCTGCCACCTACAGAACAATGTATAAAAACTGAGACCAAAACTGATTCCACTTGGACCAGAACCAAACACAGAGACCTAGCCAGGACCAGTGGGAACCTTGAGGGTCTTCCCAGTCAGATAAAAGTTGGTCGATGGTCCCGCCACTCCAGGATTGTCACCGCTAACCGGGTCTTGTTTGAGGGCATGGGATCGGATGTAGCCGGCATTGGGTTATTTGAGGCTACCCCTGTAGTGGACCCCATGCTGATGGAAAACTCAGACCGTATTCTGAGCAAGGTCCAAACATTGGCCCGGATGTACAGTGCCAAAGCCAGCACCATGAAGGTCCCACTGCATCAGAAACGGGCCAGCGCTGCATGGAACCAAACATGGGACTACAGTAGACTGTCTGGACACTCAAGTCAGACCCAAACTGAAAGCCAGGCACAGGTTCACTCTCTGACGCAATTACACAAACCAATTAAGTACCAGCAGCAAAAACAATACCACATGGAAGTCAGTCAATCACATACCCATTCCAAGTCTAAATATGGAACTAAAACTCACTCCGAGACCAAGGTTCAGAGCCAAACTATAACACAAACAAGGCAGCAATCTCAGATCCAAACTAAAACCCAGAACCAAACCAAGATTTATAGCCAATACCAGACTCAAACAATGAGCCGGGAGGACCAAACCACCCAGGAGAAGAGGATAATAAAGAGAGCAGAAAGCCTGAAAAATGGTAAGTTGGCCTTTAACGCTCCACGACTGTGGGCATCCTTTAGATACAGTGTTGGGAGTAACGCGTTACTGTAATTCTACTACTTTTAGCGGTAACCAGCATGTAACTAAATATTTTTTTTCATCAAGTAACGTCATACAAGTACTGAAATTTAAATGAGTTCATTACTTGCGTTACTCTCTTTTGTGAAAAATGAACGCTTGTGGACAAGAAGACAGATAGGCCTACTTTAGCTGCTTCTGATCTAACGTCGCAGGACCTTATGGTGGACAATGATACACCAATCGAACAATGAGCATTAAACCACAGCATGGCCGATAGTGCGGATAGAATGAGCTTTCTCTCCTGGAAGTATGGACATTGTAAAATGATAACGAAGGAGGCAGTTTATCATTTAGTCTTATTTACTCTGAACTCCCGATGCAAGTAACAAGTGAGCAGTGACACACACGTTTTGGGTGCTACCGTATATATCACAGTATATGCGCTGGCATATTTTAACTACCCTATATATATCACAGTATATAGTATAAAAAAAACACTGTTAAATGACTGAAACAGTTGTTATTTCGTTTAAAGTATTAAAAGGGACTTTTGTACTACCGTTTGATTTGAAGGCCTGTTGCCTTGTTGATTACAATAAATAGGTCTAAAAATTATGTTTATTGTCAAGTTAAGTCAGCTTTATTGTCAATTTCTTCACATATACTAGACATGCAGAGGAATCGAACGTGCTCCACACATAGGGACATTTTTCCTATCTGTCCCTATCTGTTGAGCACTGGGGGGTAAGAGAGGGGGTATAGAGAGGGGAGAGAGTTCAGTTTCCTGACAGCCTGGTGGATAGAGCTGTTTGTTAGTCTGGTGGAGCGGGCACTGAGGGGCCATCCACACGGAGACGCTTTTTGATGCAAACGCAGGTTTTGCATCGTTGGGGCCGGTCGTCCAACCGAATCCCGTAAACGCACGGCCTGAAAACGCACTTTTTTGAAACCTGGTCCCAGGGTGAAAAAAATGGCTCCCTTTTGG
Organism: Sander vitreus; assembly: GCF_031162955.1. NCBI lineage: Eukaryota > Metazoa > Chordata > Actinopteri > Perciformes > Percidae > Sander > Sander vitreus. Next base: position 34,948,770 of record NC_135857.1, on the reverse strand, counting down.
CCTCGTTTGGACGGTGATACGTGCGTATCGATGATGTTATCGCCACACTCCTCGACCTCTAACGTTATGTAGCTAATGTTAAACATCGCTAAAGTAACTGACGCTCCAGCAGGGGCGTAACGTTATGGTTAGCTGTTTATAAAGTGGAAGTAGACAACTTATCAACTAGTTAGCTAATCTGTCTGCTTATCAATTCCTTGAACGGATTATAGTAACTTTTAGCACGGCTTGTTGTAGAAAGGCTACCGCAAGAAAACCATGTAGATTAGCAAAAAGACATTGGATCATTTATGTTTATTTGACTGCTGAAGTTAGCTAGCAGAGCTAACGTTAGCGCGCTAACGTTAGCGCTGCTAGCTAGCGCGCTGCAATCATGTCCGATGGCAGACAGAATTGCAAAATAAAAAGCAATCCAACAGCACATTATACAATGTAAACAAAGACACGTTTTCTTACGGCGGCCTTTATAAAATGAGCAGTGGTGAAAGTTATTAAAGTATCATGTTATGATCGGGAGTGACTGAAGACTATGCTCTTCTTCTCCGTTTTCGGTGAATTTCTGTAGCAGAAACAGTGCCACCTATAGGCCTGGAATATGAAGTAGCGTGTTAAGTCTTTTACAAATGGATCCGTTTGGACGCACATTTTTTGACACGGTTCCAGGGAAGATGGGGGGAAAAAAAGATTGTTTTGGTACGTTTGGACGTGGCCTGAGGCCTCTATATCTCCTCCCAGAGGGCAGGGTGGCTGTCGTCGCTCACAATCATGGTCGCTTTTCGGCTGAGGCGGGTGTTGTATATGTCTTGCAGGGAGGGGAGTGAGAATGATCTTTCCAGCTGTGTTCACTATGCGCTGCAGGGCTTTTCTGTTGTAGTCAGTGCAGCTCCCACCCCACACAGTGATGCAGCTGGTGACAATGCTCTCAATGGTGCCCCTGTAGAAAGTGCCCATGATGAGTGAGGGGGCTCTTGCTCGCTTGAGTTTGCGGAGGAAATAGAGGCGCCGCTGTGCTTTCTTCGCCAGTGATGCAGTGTTGAAGGTCCAGGAGAGGTCCTCACTGACGTCCACCCCCAGGAATTTGGGGCTGCTCACCCTCTCCACAGCAGCATTGTGTTTGACTGTTCAGTACTGTTCATATTTACATTTAAAAAGCAAACATAAATTCCCTAGAAACTAATTACTTTCGATATACAGTAATTGGTAAAGTAATTCAATTACTTTTAAAAGAAGTAACTAGTAACTGTAACTAATGACTAATTTTCAGTAACTTGCCCAACACTGTTTAAATATAAGATGTCCTCCCTTCATTTCTGTTTAAAAATCTAGGCTGAAGACATTTTTACTCCCTGGCCTTTTTAACACACTAATCTCTCATTCTGTTATCGTTATCTCAACACGTTCTCACACCCATCTCGTTAAACGGTTGGGTTTAGGAAAGGGTCATGGGTGAGCATACGGTTCTGTCCGTCACTACTTAGGTATTTGTTCTTTGTTGCTCTTCTCTAGATTTCCAGGAGGAGGTGCTGGCACCCGTTGAGCCTCTGCTGTTTGGACACGTGTTTGTCAAGGAGCAGCTTGCCCCGGCCTGTCCCCACCAGACAAATGGTTTCACCCTCTCCAGGCCCAGAGACTTCATCTCCGCTTTGACTAAGGAAAGAGACTCCATTGTGGACTGTATATCAGGTGACAACAACCAGTCTTCCACCAGGCCTGGGGAAAGTCTACCAACTTCACCAAGAGATCCATCATCCAGTCAGGCTCAGGCAAACAACTACAACCCCAGGTACACCTCCACTGACACGTCCATGGCTTCTACAGCATTAGGGCATCACCTCAGAACACAACCTGAAGAGCCGAGCTCCAGTTTGTGCTTCTCTTCCAGTAACAGCCCGTTGACGTCAGCCATGAACTCAGATTGTAGAGTCACTGAGTTCACGGACTGCTGCTCTAACCGGGAGGTCCATTCAAAAACTGAAGAGAGGGAGAAAAGAGAGGGGTGAGTGATACATTATGCTAAGTGTAGTGCTCGTAAAGGTGCCATGACCTTCTGACAACTGTAACTAATGCATATGTGCAAATACATTTTTCAAAAGTACGGTCTTGCATTCAATGCCCGTAAAAAGGTGAACATTTGCAGAGCCTGTTTACATTTATTAAACAAAAGGCAAGGGTTAGAGCCTTAACCCTTGTGTTGACTTTGGGTCAAATTGACCCGTTTTCCCATTTAAAACGTTGGAAAAAGCAAAAACAAAGGTTGACGGGAAGACAACACAAGGGTTAAACAACAATAAACGACATTGTTTCTTTCAAAGGATATAAAGACTTAACAAGAGGTATGTTTGAAAGTGTATTTTTTTCTTTGACAGGTCTGTCAGTGAGTCACACCAGTTGTGTTGTCCCAACTAAACTCCCCTAATTTATATTAGATTCCTGCAGTACATGACTCACATTTTAGCAAATAGCGAACCAAGCTGGGACAAGCTGAGTGCGATAGACCTATTACTGAGCAAATGCATCACGAAACATACCTCTTTTAAAATCATTACATCTTTCTATAAGATACAGTTTGCACTGATTTCAGCATTTCATACCGTTATCATTGATTATTAGCCTTCATGTGTATTGTGATTTTGTGTAATTTCCCAGTAGGAATCTTACCCATTGCCTCTTTTTGATCTTGACTTCTATTCTAAAGACACTGATTCTCCCGGTTGTCTGCAGGTCAGAGGAGCTGAGTGACCTGTGTGGCCCTGTTAATTCAGGCAGAGAAGAATCAACAACTATAAACATCATTACTCAGCCAGCCCACTCTGAGCCAAGTATCTCTGCTCACAGCATACCACAGTGGGAAATGTCCAAAGATGGAGATGAGCAGGACAAATATGAGCAGGATATAGCAGCTGCCCAATGTATACAAGATAAACACGCACCAGAATACAAAATGTCCAAAGGAGAAACTGACAACAAAGATGCAAGCGTTTGTTTGGTTTGCCCAGGACCCATGGATGGAGAGGCATCCCCAGGGGAGCTAGTTCTGATGGTAGCGACTACACAGAGTCAGGCTCCAACAGAGTACCAGAAATCTACAAAGCCAGGACTTGGCGTAGATCAATCCCAGAGGGAAACAAAGCCACAGAAAGATGAGCCCCCAAGCGTTCAGATGAAACTAAATGTGACAAAGTATGATTCTTCCTCACAAACCAGAATGATTCTTCAGGGTTCAGCCGTGATCTTTACGGAAGAGACCCCTTATTTCAGATCCTCAGGAGAACCGGTTGCAACCCCAGAGGATCACAAAGCAAGTGCACAAAGTCCATGGTCATCGGTTCAAAACTCCGAATCAAATCCTACCCGACCACGTGTTCCTTCGGTGCAGTCTGCAGACTGTCTACCAACATTCACCAGCCAGAGGCCGCAGAACCTACCCACTGCTATGGGTAAACGGGCTCTGTCTAACACCAGGTATGTCGATGGCAGATTCAAACACAATGGGCCCTATTTTAATGATCTGAGCACACGGCGTGAAGCGCCTGGTGCAGGTGTGTTTAGGGCGTGTCCAAATCCACTTTTGCTAGTTTGACGGCGGAAAAAAGGGTCCGCGTGCCGGGCGCATGGTTCTAAAGGGTTGACCTTAGTGTCTTCATTAATCAGAGGTGTGTTTTGGGTGTAACATGCAATCAACCAATCAGAGATCATCTCCCATTCCCTTTAAAAGCCAGGCGCGTTTGGACCTTGGAGCATTGCTGTTATGATGGAGGATTTGCACCTTAATATTTGTATTTGTAATCTTCTGCATGTGTGTGTGCTGCTGTGTGTCCCTGTGTGTGTAACAAGCATAGTGTGCACGTGCTGTGCACGAGCCTAGGAGCATTTTACTAATGCTCTGTTACAATAACAATGAAATGCTGCGTTATTGACTTTAGACCAGGTTTTTGATGGTCAATGGTGCCATCACTTCCCACTGGCTCAAGATAGCAATACGCCCAGAATGCACCTGAACACACCTCCTTGTACGACCAGCACGCCCAGAATGCACCTGAACACACCTCCCTGTAAGACCAGCACGCCCAGAATGCACCTGAACACACCTCCCTGTAAGACCAGCACGCCCAGAATGCACCTGAACACATCTCCCTGTACGACCAGCACGCCCAGAATGCACCTGAACACACCTCCTTGTACGACCAGCACGCCCAGAATGCACCTGAACACACCTCCCTGTAAGACCAGCACGCCCATGGGGCCACAGATGGGCGCAGGTGCATTTGCTATTTAAACGACGCGAGCGCTGGACGAGAAACTGACAACTGCGTCGGTCTTAAACTAGCAAAGACACTTGCGTCGGGCTTTGCGCCGCGCTGCACGGGGTGCTAGGTAGGGCCCAATGTGTTTTGAAAAAGTAGCTAATTGTTCATAGCCACTACACACAACAATGTCTTAACAGCTTTTTACTATAAAAGGACAGAAAGTAGATGTTCAACAACGGGGAATCTCCTCAGTCAATATGAACAACACATTCTCACTCCCATCGCGTCAAAAAGCGAAGCTTGGTCAGGAACCTTTGGCAATCGCTACTGACGCACAAAGTCTCCTTTGGCGTCTAGCCCTTTGGCGTCATATTTAGATGCGCTTGGTCTGGACTCTTGACGTCACTTTTTTGACGCTCTGGGTCGGGACGTACGTTTAACTGACATGCCGCACAAGAACAGGACAGTGCCAGGTTTAGGAAAAGATGGTGGGTTGGGTTATGAAATGTACGTTTCAGCAACACGCGGAACAAGAACGGGACATGAATCCCGGTCTCCTGGGGGAAATTCCTGTGTTGTTTGACCCATCCAGCCCCCCTCAACCTACCTCCCTATGCAGATTTTCTGTCTTTCATAGTCCTCTCTACCGTTGTCACTCTTCTAACATTAAGGGTGATTTTTGCGTCAGTATCTGACGCTGAGAGCCACTGACCAAGCATCAGTATTTGATGATTTGGGAGTGAAAATGGAATCCTGAACCCAGACCTCAGCATAACCCTAAAAAGCAACTCTATCAGCTGAGGTTTGGCCCATTCATTTGCCCCGTAGGCTCCTGTGAAAACTGTGTGACTATTTAATAAGAACTGTATTCAATTACTTTTCGGATAAAACAAACATTGCCCAGTCATGAAAAGTGTCGTTCAAAGAATGGGCCTAGGGGCTCTTCTAAAGCGATTGCAAATTGTTCATGTAAAGTGTAGTAATTGGAGGAAGTGGAATGCCACCTTGGCTCGTTTTTGTAGGTAGGTAAGATTTGCCTTCAGCTGCATCGTGGCAACTGTCTGTAAAGCAAGTTCAGGGTTTTGCAAAGCTAACGGAAAATTAGCAAGTATAAAAAACAAACAACAGGAACTTACTTGGTACCATACTGGAGATGCCAACTAACCTTGACCAATGACCTTTTGAGTCCCCATTAGTCCCAAGCAGAAATCTAACTTTTGCAGCATTATCTTTTATTTTCTTTCTCTGTTGTGGATATCTTATCATCTCTAGGATATACTGCCAACTTTCCCACATCTTCAACATAATGTATCCTCTCTCATGGTGAACAAACAAACTTACTTTGGCAGCCATTGGCATAACAAATTTATCGTATGCAAATGCCTCTTTCTTTAAACCACCAAACTCCAACATAATTCTCAGCTTCTTCCCAGCATGAGACTTGATTGTATCTTGTTTTCCCGGTCAACCATGCTGGTGCTGTAAATAATTACCTGAAGGAAAAAGGTTTTCTTTATTCTCTAGTTTTACGGGAACAAACACAGATTGTTTCTTAGTCATCCACTCTAAATCTAAACTGGGGTGGAAACTGCACTTTGAACTTTAGTATCATTCAGGTAATATTTAAAAAAAATAATCACTGCATCAGAATAAATAAATAAAAAACATTTCCCTCAACTTCAATGTGCCATTTCAAATAAGATAGCTTTTTTTTTTTTATTAAGCTGCAGTTGTTTAAAGTTTTTCTGTCCTTGTCATTTTGTCCTTGAAAATACATCCCGTCACTCAAAGCAAACTAGTCTAAATATTTAATGTCATATATTTGGTTTATTTGACAGGGCCAGTGCTCTTTAATCAACATCAAAGTAACTGTAAATGAGCCAGAGATAGCTCAATAGGCTAATATTCATCCCTTGTCCCTGGACAGTTTGAAAATAACAGCCTAAAAAGTTACTACAGTCAGCACATAAAAGCAATATATACAGATCAATCAACACACCCTGAAGAAGGCTGTCTGTGCTGCCACGCATGGGTTGCTTCTCCCTATGCCTTTTACATTTTCTATTATGAAATAGCCAGTAAAGAAAGGCTTTTTAAATATTTTTAAAGAGGAGAGTGCCTTGGATTTCCCTTTTTTTTCTACACTTAATTGAATTCCCGACCCCAAAGAGCACCTTCAAACATCTGATTGAACTTCCTGAGCATCCTGGATGTTTTTGTCTTTCCAATATACAGATCAATATTCAGAGTACAAGGTACAACGCATAACAATTAGTAACAAACAAAACATATGAGATAAAGGCAGCATGTAAAAAACAGACAACAGACAAACTGCAGGCAAGCAGCAAAAGTCAGAAGTCTAATGTGCACATATCTTCATCTTTAAACGACAATTAAAAAGTGCACTTCTTTTAACTAATTGTCACTTCTTCGCTTTATTATCATAGTTTACAAGATTTGTTTTGCAGCCTCAGTTGTTTGTTGGTCATGTGATTAATTTATAACTGATTTTATTTCCTTAATGTTTGTTTTGTGGTCTCTCCACTTTGTTGTAAAGCACTTTGAGCTACACTCTGTATGAAAGGTGCAAAATATAAAAAGTTTATTATTATTATTATTATTATTATTATTATATTATTACATCTGGTTATCAATAAGCCATTTCTCCAGCTATTGCATCAGCTGTATACATAGTTCAGACATTGGCAGGTTAGTTCTTAATCTGTGCTTCTCTGTCAGTTGCAGGGAACCAGGTCAGCAGGATTCACAATCCCCAACCAGTCTGCCATTGTCTGGCCGCCCATCAGGCAGCCGCCCATCTTCCAGACCATCCTTGGAGACATCCAACCTGGTGGAGAGACCTTACCAGGCCAATGTTACCCCTGGCCAGAACACAGATCAGACCTCAGCCTTTAGACCCAGCCTCAGGCACCGCTCCCCCTCCCCTGTTAGAGCTCTCCCTTCCATGCCTCCCTGCTCCTCACCATTCAGGGTTATTTCAGCATCTTCACCGACCCCAGTATCTGCTGAAGATGCCTCCCTAAACACCGTCTCCGGGACTCCTCCTACTCCCTCTTCTGGCAGGGGTTCCTCGCTGCGAGCTCGCCCTGCCTCCCCTTCTACACCCTCCTCTCCTTTCACTCCCTCGTCCTCTTCCTCTGGGAGGTCTTCATCCATACGAGCGGGTCCTTCTTCCTCCCCTACACCATCTTCCTCTTCTCTCCAATCTCCCCCCTGTACCTCCCCCATTGCTTCTTCCTCTGCATTCACCAGATCCTTAGCTGCCTCCTGTATTAGCCAGTCCATCATTCAGAGTATGGCGAAAAAGAACAATGCCCTGCAACAAGCCCCACCCATAAACATGGAAAACCAAAGCCCCTCCTCCACGTCTTCCTTACCCTCCTCTCATCTACAACGGCGCTCCCCTTCACCTAAACTCCCTCCGAGTCAGCAGGGCTTGAGCACGCCTGCGTATGCCCAGCTGGGGTGTGCTAAAGATGGGTACCAACATCCAAGGGGTCCGCCGTCCTCTCTCTGGTCCTCTTGCCCTTCTCCGTCTCCCATGCAGTCACCTCCTCCCTCTCTTTCCCAACGCTCCCCCTCCCCGTCTATGACTCTGACCAATCATCAGCCATCTTCTCCTTCCCCTCGACCCTCATTCCTTCATTCCAAAACGGACTCGTCACAGAACGCAAACAACAACAACAACAATAACAGCATTGGCATAAATGCAGCGAATAGCAATGCAAGTAATACCAGCAGCTGTAGCCTTTACCGTGCTGTGAGTAATGGGGGTTGGTCCGGAAGTCCACAGAAGGCGCTGCTAGCTAATGGTAGCACTAACACCACAGCAATGCAACAAACCCCTGATCCTCTCTGGTTGGGGTCACACAATCGTGTAGCTCGCCCTTTTTCTGCATCCGAACCCAGCTCACGAGTTCAGTCCCCATCTCCCTCTCCAACCCTTGCGTCATTCACTCGACTCTGCTCCCCACCTCCTCAACATAATTACTCCTCCCCGATGGCGAACAAACCTCCCCACCCCCGGAGTACACGGGTAGGAGGTGCCAGTTCCCATAATCCACTCGGGCTCACTTTGGAGCTACCAAGGACCTCTTCAGCAAGTTCAGCATTTGGGCTGTCTTCGTCATGCCTAAGCCCTCGGATCCTCTCCCCGCCTCCTATTGGCGTGTCAGTGAATGCTTGGACAAATAATGTTGCAGCACCCCAACCCAGAAACCCTCGATATGCTTCCGCCTCTCCCTCTCTTTCCTTTTCTTCCTCATTAGGCTCACCAACACTGGAGAATGCCTCTTTTCCCACTTCCATTTCTTCTTTGCGTAGTTCCAGAGCATCTTCCCCTTCTGCAACCTGTCCTCCTGCAACCTCCCAAACCCTCCGTAGGTCTTTCTCCTCCAACCTGGCAGACAGATCCCCTAGCCCAGCCCGGAGCAACCCTAGTGGACTGCGCCGCTCTTGGGCAGACAGCAGCCACAGGTCTCTTGGTTTCAGTGGTAGTGGCCGAGGGTCCTTTGACCAGCAGGAGTCCTGTCCAACTAGTCCAAGGAGTGGGTGGTCCTCGTACGGCAGCTCACCGTCCTGCCTCAGTCCTCGAGCTGGGCTTCAATCCCCACTGTCACCTGGCAGGCTTACCCCAGGGAAGGGCACCCTTGGTGGGCAGCATTTCACCAGTGTGCCCTGGCCAGACGTACGAGAGCTTTCAAACAAATATAATGGAACTGATAGCCTTGATTTAAGTGCCACTTCCACCATCATCGCCTCCCCTCCTGCTCCTCTCTCCTCGCTCTCCCACACCCTCCTCTCCTCTCCTGTTCCATCAGACAGACAAACAGAATGGGCAGACGCAGAGCTAGAAGAGGGTAACTGTCGTAGCCAGCTGATCTGCGCCTATGTTGCCCGGCCCTCCTGTGTACAAAATCTCTCTTCCTCATGCATGGTTCTCTCTTCCTCGGGCATGACATCCCCTTCACCTGCATGCTATCAACACCACAACTTCCAATCCACAACGCCTCCCCTACCTTCAAACCCTTCCCCCTTGCCCTTGAGCTCATCACCACTACCATTCGCCCATTCATCTCCTACCAAACAGGGGAACCAGAAGACCAGTTATGCCACCACGGTTAACCTCCAAATTGCTGGAAGTGGCCGAATAACCTCCTTCAGCACCGCCCAAGTTAGCCTGACCCAAACCCTGCAGGGTGGAGCCGAAGCCAGAGGACCGGGACAGGGGCAGATGACGAGGAGAGTAAGCATCAATGGACTTTCACACCTTCCTTCCCCTCTTCCTCAGAGCTGTAACAGGCTATGAAAGAGAGAAGTCTTTCTTTCATGGCCATTCAAGACAAGAAGGGTCAAAAGTAAAGGTAATGGAAAGAACAAGACATCAGAAAAGATGTGCACTTGGGAATTTACCTCAGAGACACAAAGGATGCATCAGAAGTTGTTGTGTAACTGCTGGTTTCAGTTGGCCCAGGTGTCCAGAGCTGTTCGCTGGCTTGTCGTGAACCATAAACCCCTGTAACTCCACAAGTCCTCCTTGCTGAAAATGACCTTTATCAAATGGCAAAGCATGGGGGACTTCAACTTGGGACATAATCTGAGGGACGTAATGAATGTTGTCAACCCTATTCGACACTGATTCCCCACAGTGTGATGGGATGCATTTGGGGTCGGATGTAATGCAGACTAAACATTGAATCTTGGGAGCTTTAGGAAAAGCTTTGTATCCTTGCATTGAACAGATGACCTTTCAAGAATGGACATTCAACCTGCACACGGCTTGTATTTTTAGATCTGGGCTAATGACTTTGAATTGGATGCCAATGGAATTGCTTTGAAGATCCTAATATTGTAAAAAGTAAAGAAATACGTTGCGATCAATGTAAATAAATCACCCACCGATGGATGTGATGAATTTGTGAATGCGCCAGTCCAACACTCTGATATCACATCTGATCTGAAGTCTGTTCAGTGCTCAGTTCGCTTTCTGAACGTCTCTGGACTCTTTCTGTGGATGCGCTGACGTTTTTGAGGAACAATTAATTTGACAAACTTTTGTAATACACGCTTAAATCAGTAACTTTTATCTTAGCATTTATTGAGCTGGAGTACATTCTTTTTTTTGCTAATCCTGCAAACACAGACACGTTGAAAGTCGAGTGTCCGACCAGTGCTGTATGCAATCGTAGTTACTTATTGTATTATTATTTTGGTATGTTTGTTTGCTGTTTTTTCTATTTTTTTCTTTTATATTCTGTTGAACAAACATTTCAGGCTATATGAGGCCAGTGTTTAAGGTTGGTGATAACTGTGGTTATTAATAATCTATCTTTTTAACCATTTTATAATTCTCTTTATTTTATTGTTTATTTATGAGGTTAGTCTTATTCTCTTTGGCACTTATTATCCTTAAAGTAATGTCGGTATTTTGCACAGTGTTCTCAGCTTTTGGGTGCATGCTTCAAAGTGTGTGTGTGAGTGTTTGTGCATGTGTATATCTGAAAATGACGCGTCTGGTAAATTCTCCTTTAACTTCAGACCAGGCCAATATCCATGTGTTTTGAATGCTGTGTCTGTTCCCATATTGATGTACGTAGTTGGTTCATTGACTTTACTCTCTCTTGTGTTGTCAGTGCCCTTCAGAGAACTCCACTTGGTTTTCAAAAGTTGTAAAAGAACGTCATTAGGTGGAAAATACAGAATAGGATGAAAGGTTTTACTTTAAATGAACACACAGGTGACGTATGGACTCTTTCGTTAACAGTTGATGATTAATGCAAAAGGCTTACAGTGTTCAATTTATGTTTGCCAATTAGGCAAGGCAAGGCAGCTTTATTTGTATATAGCACATTTCAGCAACAAGTGCTTTACATAAAACATAAAAGAGTATTTCAAAACATTTGTTAAAGAGAATATAGAAACAGCTAAAATAGAATAAGACAGGTATGAAAAACAGGACTTAAACTTACAGTGTAGTGTAATAACTGAACAATTACTTAGAGAAAGGCAATATCAAAAATAATCGTCCTCACCTTTGATTTAAAAGAACTGAAAGTTGTGGCAGAGGTGCAGTCTTCTGGGAGTTTGTTTCAGATATGTGGAGCATAAAAACTGAACGCTGCTTCTCCATGTTTAGTTCAGACTCTGGGGACAGAAAGCAGACCTGTCCCAGACCGCCTGAGAGGTCTTTATGCTTCTTAAGGTCTTTTCATATGGGGAGCGATTGTCCCGCTGCAACACTTGAACTTTTCCCTGCGCGAGCGGACATAGAATGTGGGGTTTTTGCTTGTCAGATGGCACAAGACTGGATTTATAGGGTAACGTCACGTTTGAACTTAAAAGAGGCTGTAGAATTACGACTATGCTAATTTAGCTAAATTTAGCTATCAACAGTTGTTTGTAGTTTGTAAGTTTATTTGATTAGGACAATGCACATTAATCAACATTTCTGTAAATGCGCCAGTGTTAGCCAGTCGGCTAATATTCAACTGTAGTCCTAATTACCTAGCAGTAACAGCCGGTGGCTAACAAAGACTAGGATTGCCACTATTTGTTATGAATCGACCTGTGATTAGTAGAGGTGTGACGAGATCTCGTCCCACGAGAAATGTGACGAGACTTCGCTTCGAGGTAAAAATGGTCTCGCGATATTGGTCACAAGTGCAGAGCAGCAGCCAGTAGACGGAGTCTGACGGCGTTATTATGGATCTCACGAAGCAGCCCGATTGGTCGGGGTTAGGCCCCCTGCACACTGGCTGCGTGGCGTGAGCGTGTCAGCTGCGTGGCGTGTCTGTTTTTATTTTGGCTCCCATGGTAACAGGTTAGAGCTTGCACACTGCCTGCGGGACACGCACGTCTCAGGCGCAGCTCGAGCCGCGCCGAAAACGCGTGCATGCTAGAAATAGGACCAACGCCTATTTTTCACGCGAGACGCAAGCGTGTTGGAAGCATTTCCAGGCAAAATAGAATACGAAAAGATGTTTATATGTCATTTAGACACTAATACATTTAATAAATGACCTGTTGATGTTTGAAAGTCTCGAGGTTTTGACATTAATGCAGATATAAATGTCATTTAAAAAAATAATAAATAATTATCGATTTTCAAATATTGCGCCTGTCAATGCAGAACGAAATATTCTGGAGCCTATTTTGCCGTCAATACTTCCGACGTTGTCTTTGCTGTAATCAGATCAGTATATATTTATGTTTATGGGAAACATACATGTATACAGACAAGGCTAGCAGCAGCAGCAGCAGCAGCAGCAGCAGCGCGTCAGACACGTTTCTGGTGTGCAAAGACATAGAAAACGCCACGCAGCCGCCACGCAACTGACACGCAACAGAAACGCCACGCTCACAACACGCTCACGCCACGCATCCAGTGTGCAGGAGGCCTTAGGCATTGACCTGGAGTAATTAAGGTTAGGATAGCCGACTGGTCAGGGGATAGGACCTGAACAAACTGGGTTACATTACCATGCGCAAGCATGGACGCCTGGCCAATAGTAGCATGTGAATGCTATTGAAGGGCGGGTCTTGCCTAGAAGTTGCGCGGGTCCCATAATAATGCAGTCTGACCTGGTTGGTCTTATAATACATCCGGCTTTGAAGATGGGTCTGGCTTGGCCCTCTAAATTAGCCCCCTCCCAACTTTAAAATGTAATAAAAACCCTTACATACAAACCTCTTCAACAATCTAAAGAAAGGCTGTAAAATGTTACAAAACGTCGGGCCAAATATAAAAAAAGAAAGAAAGAAAACAGTGTGTGGTTTCTGCAGGGCGCTGGTGACAAACTGGAGAGAACATAATGTTTCGGGGGAACTGGTAAAAAGGGAAATATTACATCTTCATTCAGTAGCCGTCATAGAGTCAGTGAGATGTACGGATAATAAAAGTATGTGGTGCAAAATCAAAACAAAGTCTGCTTTTTATTTACTCAACTCTCGTGTGCCTAACTGCAGCTAACGAGCCTGGTTGACCCCAGACCCTTCTCAGTTGTAACTGAGAAGGGTCTGGGGAAGGTTCATTCACAGCCCAATTCTAACGGACGCCGCTCATATGCCTCTGGGCGCATGGGATAGTCCTTCAACCAATCAGCCCAACGATCCGGGGGACGTAGCAGCGACAGCGGCATCAACGGGTTCGGTAGCCGTCATGTTGAATGTAAACAAAAAGCTGCTTGCCATCTTTATCGTGTAAAGCCCGCCTCAACGGTTGTGATTGGTGTAAAGCCCGCCTCAACAGTTGTGATTGGTGTAAAGCCCGCCTCAACAGTTGTGATTGGTGTAAAGCCCGCCTCAACGGTTGTGATTGGTGTAAAGCCCGCCTCAACAGTTGTGATTGGTGTAAAGCCCGCCTCAACAGTTGTGATTGGTGTAAAGCCCGCCTCAATGGTTGTGATTGGTGTAAAGCCCGCCTCAGCGGTTGTGATTGGTGCCTCGATTTCGGGGACATTGTAAATGGGCTTGAATGGGCTCTTGGCCAGAAGGACTTGCAGAGCAAATCTCATTTGCTGGAAGTTCGTCAGGGTTTACCCAGGCTAGCAGCTAACAGAGCTGTGACGAAAAGACAGTTAAAGGATATATTTCTTTGACTGTCTTTTGTTAACTACATGCACACAGCGGTGGAAGAAGTATTCAGATAATTTACTTCAGTAGAAGTACATACACCACACAGTAAAAATACTGTTACAAGTGAAAGTCCTGCATTGAAAATGTTACTTAGGTAAAAGTATGTAAGTATTATCAGGTATGTGTATCAATGTGTAAAGTAACTAAAGCTGTAACAGATGAATGTAGAAGAGTCAAAAGTACAATATTTCTCTCTGAAATGTAGCAGAGTAGAAGTAGAAAGTGGCATGAAAAGAAAAGACTACAAGTAAAGTACAAGTACCTCAAACTTGTACATAAGCACAGTACTTGAGTAAATGTAGTTACATGCCACCACTGTTTTATCTTGCAATCGTAGTACACCGGTGGCTCCACACCCTGCCCTGCAGGTTACATACAGGCCACAATTAGCTGTCAAGTGTATTGGTTAAATACTGAGTCACACAGCCACAAAACACACTTTGGATTGCACAACTTCCTGCCGATTGTAAAGATAAGAGAAAGTCATACGTCAGATGCCAGTCAACAACAGCCCTCCCTTAAGAGTGAACTAAGGTGCACTGAAAACTTCACTGTGAGTTTAATGCTTCTGCAGGTATTTAACTTATCACATGTTAGTTGTTAGTTTCAGTTTTGCTCTGCACTCTACGTGAAGACTGTGACTATGTCTTTTGGTCCCTGCTTTGATTTCTTCCACTGACCTGCAATTAATTCTGCGGCTGTCGGCCTCGCTGGAACTTTTCTCAAAGTACAGTAAGAGCTTAACTTGTCTTTATTTCTTAGGTTTTGATGGGAACTGCTGCCTTTTTTCAGCTCTGAGCTGCTTCAATCACAAAAGGCTTAATATGAAAAAAAGTAGGACTGGGGAAGATAACATATGGGGAGAAGTAAAAAGCATTTACTCAGTTTTGCAGTAATTGTAATGTACTTGATTATTTCCATGCTACTTTATACTTCTACTGCATTACATCTCAGAGGGAATTAAATGAGCTGATACATGGTTAAACCTTTGACTCTTACCAGTGTATCTCTGTGTGTACTTCATCCACAGCAATCCCACCAATCGGTCCCAAAAGTCTCCTTTGGCGTCACATAACACGCTTTAACTAAACGCGCTTGGTCGGGACTATTGGCGTCCCTTTTGACGCAGTTGGGTTAAGGAAAAGCTCGTGGGTGGGTTTACGCTTACGTGACGCGGGAATAACGAATAAAGAAGAAAGCGACTTCAGGAAACACGTGGGACACACACCCCGGTCTGAGTGAAAGTCTGAAAGTTTGACCCATCCACCACCCCAACCAACCTCCTTACGCAGAGTTTTCGTCCTTACACAAGATAAGATAATAAACTGTCTGTTACACAAGGGTTACAGAACACAGGCTCCAGTCACAAAGAGACATTCACACAGACATACAAAAACAAGACAATGGGGGTGTTGAAGGTCCCATGGCATTAAAATGTCACTCTATGAGGTTTTTTAACATTAATATGTGTTCCCCCAGCCTGCCTACACTGCAAAAAGAGATGTGTTAAAAATGACACATAATGTGTAGAAGTTTAACACGTGTGGTGAGTGTGTTCAGGGACTACACATGTTGACGCAATAGATGTGTGAGCCATTTTAACACAGAGTTTGTGTAGGTAATTTTACACACAAATGTGTGATATCAATACTTTGTACACATTAAATACCTGTCTGTTTTATATTTTACACTCAAATGTGTGATATCAAAACATTAAGTGCTGATTGTAGCTGAAAATGACCAGAAACGACTAATAATGTATTAACATACAACAACAAAATAAAGGGAGATAAATGTCAAAATGTTTGCCATTTAATGAGTGCAAAGTAACAAAAGCTACTGCACTAACTGTAGCAGGATAAGCAGTGATAAGAGTAATGATTAATAATGAGTATGAGTAATAAATCAAAAGCATGACTAATAACAAGTTATGACTAATGGGTGACTTAACAAGATATAGCCAGACAGTCATATCAGAAAACACAGATGCATGAATACATAAGAAACATTTGTTTACAGTATATTTAATCTGTATGAAAACCAAAGTCTTCAAAGTCTTTGGCCATATTTCAGATTTTCGAGCACAACATCTGCTTTCTTCAAAGAGCCAATAGTAACAGGATGTGAGTTTGTAACAATCATTTTCTCAGAAAAAGGGTCACCTAACTTGAAGCTATACATTTGCTGAACCTGATGTTTATAACTCAGTGTTTTAGAAACATTTCCAACTATATTAGTCTTTTTAATGGTTTATGCTTAGCTTCGAATCTCATACACCACAATTGAGATATAGAGCCGAACATAACCATCGTCCGCGGATAGTGTGTCATAAAATGATGTTTGGGTATCAAGTTTCGGTCATAGAGCTTCTTGAATAGTGTGTGATGCTCAATAATGAGCTGTTTAAGAAAAACAGGAAGTCCATATGTAACAACAGGTGCAAATACAATGCTACATATCTCTCTTAAGAAAATGAATAAGTGCCAGTGTTCACTTCCTACACTAACAAGATCGCCAACCAAAAAGGGTAATACCTGTAAAAGGCACCACATTTGTGATGCTGTCTGTTTTATTGCATTGTCAGAGGTTCTTAGATTGAGTATAACACTGGGCTTATTTTTTTCATTCCCATACCCATAGTCAATTCAGCAGTTCTAAAGAAAATAGCCTTTCTTCATAAATGAAGTGGCGTAACATTAGTCTGATTTCCAAAGGCGCTACACCCTAAAGGATATCATGCATAATGTCAACGCACGTGTTCTCAGTGACATGGAAATAGTGCCGCTTGTTTAAACATGAGTCCTCTTTAATTCCAGTTGTAGATGGATCATTATGCAGGACATGCTGCTCATAGTTTTCTCTGGTGCGCTTCTCTACTTTATCTTCATCGAAAACAGACTAACAGCACAATTGTCAGCAGTCAAAACACAGATTGTTCCATAATGTTGATGTCTTTGTCCTTGCATGTCTACTTCTACACCAGACCTTTCAAGTAGCCTAACTTCCTCTAGCAGTGGTTCCAACGTTTTACCAAGTCCATATACCTCTCCGTCCGTAGAATTAAACAAAAGACATAAAGAAGAAGAAGAAGAACTATATTGCGGTGGCAGATTTTTTGGATTTTAGTTTTTGGAGCCTAAAGGGTTAGTTGTTTCCAGGTCATCAAAATACAGCTGTATTTGGAGGGCTTGAGGACATCTTCCAAACAATGGGTGAGATGTAAAATGAGTCCCATCTCAATAATTGTGCATTTTCCCTTCGGTTTGCTTCTTACCCTGAAGGTACACTTTTTGCATCTGGTCATTACTGAATAGAAATGTAATTACTGACACATATTGACACGTGTCTGCTGCCAACACTTCTTTTAATTGTCCCTGTTTTCTTGCTGTGTCTGTCCTATGACTAATACAGATTTCTTTCTGCTTCACAAGATCAACTTTCTCTTCAAAGTATTTATTAATTTTGTAAGGTGTGTCTACATCTTTAAACATTAGTTT
This sequence comes from Sander vitreus, assembly GCF_031162955.1. Lineage (NCBI taxonomy): Eukaryota > Metazoa > Chordata > Actinopteri > Perciformes > Percidae > Sander > Sander vitreus. The sequence continues at coordinate 34,931,372 of NC_135857.1, read as the reverse complement.
AGCAGCTTCAAACTCGCCCATTAAAGACTGGACAGACACACTGCCAAGTAGTACCTGCAGATTATTCAACAATGTTGTTGTTGACTGTTTAAGCCTATCGACAGTCCTCTCTAGCACCTCTTGCGTACAAGAGATAGTTTTTGCTACATCCATTAAAGTTGTATTTGATGAACAGTACATTTGAGCCACAAAAGAGGCAACAGTTTCACTAGGAATGGCGGTTTGAACTGGAACATAATCTGATGTTTCCACAGTACTAGATGTCCCAGTCGCATATGCATCTGATAAACTGTGGTCATTAGGTTGAAATATCACCTTGTCCATGAATGTTGTTGTGGACTGGTGATCTCTATGAAGACGTTTGGCGAATGAATTGATGTTATGATAAGTTCTTGGGCAACCATCTTGGCTGCAGACAATGGTCATGTCCTGTCCTGTCTAATAAGGCATGTATTTCACGAAGATGCCAAATGACTCTCCTTACTTCTGTAGATATCAATTATCTGCCCTTTGGACACGTATACATTCTGTTGTTATTTAATGCGCAGCCTGAAGCTTTAAAAGGACTTCAAGTACCTTGGCTCTCTTGGTTGTGATGGTCACGTCATAGATGTATTCAAAGAAGGTGAAGACAGAGCTCAGCTGTGGTGGATATGTCAAGTTGCACACCCAGTAAAGCTTGAATAGTTTGTCAACTGCACATGTCAGGCCATCATTTACAGGAATGGTCACCTGGTCATTCCCTGCAGTGATGAGGTATTGTCGTGTTGGGCTCTTCAGATTGCCGATGCAGATCAGCTGTGGCTGGGCCCTTGATGCCATCTCGGAGTTGTCGCAGAGGGATGCAATACTGGTTCCAGGCTTAGAGAAGATGAAAAAATGTCAATCAAATGTCTAATCAAAAATAAGTCTAAATGTGCATGCTTTACTGTATTAAGTAACATTTTGGTGTAATTATTCTTCTGTAAGTTACCACTTGTCGCAGCTACTTAAACAATATTTGTAACACAGGCGACAAGATAACTTTCTCTTTAGATATTTACCTAGAAAATATCGATTTCAATAGTCATAGGCATGGTCAAAAAATGATTATGAATTATAATAAAATAATTACAAATATTTGAACAGTTTTGTTTTTTTTTACTAAATGATTTAATAGTTACCTAGTTACGGTGGCCAACGGATGCAAACGACCTGCAATTGATGACAAAGCATGACTTTGCAGCGCGATTTCTAAATGCTGTGCATATGTCGGTCCACCATACCTAGTCCCTCATTGGCTCTTACAGACATCATTACGAAACATACCGGTACAAATAAAAGACATTTAGGACAACAATAAAGTACAAATAAGGAATGTTATTGCTGACTTCACACTGCAGCGACTCCCGGGCATTGGTGGCAGAAGATGTGTCAGAACAACCAGCATAGTATAACACTTTTCATCTGAAAATTACATGAAAACAGAGTAAAGGTACAAATATTTCCAAAAAAAATACTATTATGTTCATCATACAGCCCAGATTCCTATATTTATGTTTTGTGCCCCTTTAATTCAACTGAATGTAAAGCAACTAATAATACCTTGAAAGACAAACATGTTGACAGAGGGCCAACATGGTATGTTACTTATGCATTGGACTTTCATTCATTTAATTTATGGTTACTTGGTACATGGAACAATACACAGTGACATGAATTTCAGATCATACTGCCCAGTCCTAACAGAGCCCTGTACACACATATGAACAATGCATTTACAGTTCAAAAACAAAATACCTGTATTTGACAGGCCTCTCCAGCACTTGTTTGGGGTAGTGCTTCTGCGCTTGATATGAAGATTTGAAATCTGTCAAAGATTTCTACGTTTCTGTCAACATCAACAACTTCTTGGATATCACTATTGTGTTTTTGAACCCTGTCAAATGCAAAACCTGGTTGCTCTGACATGGCTTTATTTACGAGATGTTCAGCACTGTTAACAGTGTACATTTTTAAACAGAGTAGCCAGAATGTTGACAGGTTCAGATTCAAGAGCAAGGTCCTGGGGAAAAGGTGGGAAATGCTATTTACTCTTATGTATAGTGTAATGAGTGTGTGAATAGATATCAATACACTTATGTCACACGGTTGCCATGCGTGAAAACGAGGCTTTGGTTGTACAAAGTTCAGAAACTTGCTGTGTGACTGAATGGAGCAATAGCTTACTGTTGGGGGTTGGGGGGGCCCCCATTGAAACAGGTGAAGAAGACGTTCAATTTCTCCGCAAGAGTTGGGTCTGGGCAGGCAGCCCCTGCAGGCTTGGGTGTTCCCGTCATGATGTTCAATCCTTGCCATGCTTCCCTCGCATTCCAAGAAATTAACTTCTGCTTCACCTTGGTCTTACAATCAATCTTAGCCAACTTGGCGTTCCTCCTAAACTCTTTCTCCAGTTCCCTCACCCTGAGTTTATCTCCTTCCAAACTGGCCTCCTTCTTCTGGACCAGGCAGATTTTCATGTCCTTCTTAACCCATTTTTTTATTGTTTGGGAATATACTTATTTGTTTGATGGGCGTTACGCTGAAGGGCGCTTTTTTCGTCGCTTCAGACGCTGACAGCCACTGTCTTTTCAACCCGTTCTCATTCCGAACTCGTAAAATAAGGACGTTTGGACAGTGGCTGTCAGCGTCTGATGTGACGAAAAAGGCGTCTTTCAGCGTGTTTGTGTAACACACCGGGGAGAGCAGCAGTTAGAGAGGATTTAGAGAGGAGTATGTAAGGAGGTTGGTTGGGGGGGGGTGGATGGGTCAAACACAGGACTTTCATCCAGGAGAGCAGGGTTCACGTCCCGCTTGCTATAGTCATTTTTTTCTTTCCTCCCGCGTGTCACAGAACCATACGCCGACCCACGACCTTTTCCTTAACATAACTGTGTCAAAAGGGACGGCAATAGTCCCGACCAAGCACGTTTACTTATAGCACTAAAGGGACGGCAATAGTCCCGACCAAGCACGTTTACTTATAGCACTAAAGGGACGGCAATAGTCCCGACCAAGCGCGTTTACTTATAGCGCTAAAGGGGACGCCAATAGTCCCGACCAAGCACGTTTACTTATAGCACTAAAGGGACGGCAATAGTCCCGACCAAGCACGTTTACTTATAGCGCTAAAGGGACGGCAACAGTCCCGACCAAGCGCGTTTACTTATAGCGCTAAAGGGACGTCAATAGTCCCGACCAAGCGCGTTTACTTACAGCGCTAAAGGGACGGCAATAGTCCCGACCAAGCACGTTTACTTACAGCGCTAAAGGGACGGCAACAGTCCCGACCAAGCGCGTTTACTTACAGCGCTAAAGGAGACTTTTAGCGTCAATAAGAACGACAAACGCACCTGACCAAGCGTCCATATTTTACGAGATGGGTGTGAGAACATGTTGCTAATTTCAATTGTAGAATTACAAATGTTATTTACGCCATTGCTCCCACTAAGGTCAAAGCTGAACGCAGGTGCAGGTGGCAAAAAACTAATCTCCAGGTCCACTATGACACCTATAAAAAGACTTCGCATTCATAATTTGCAACTGAGGAATGCAAGGCGGTCCTTCTTCTCTGACATTATTTATAAACGCAGTAATAATTCATGTGCTTTGTTTGCTACTGACGATAGGTTAACAAACCCTCCCGTACCAGTAGCATCTGTTAATACAATAACAAAGTCAGCCTATTACCACCTTAAAAATATATCAAGGGTTAAAGGACTTATGTGTCAACAGGACTTGGAAAAACGTGTCCATGCTTTTATCTTCAGTAGACTTGACTACTGTAACGGTGTCTTCACAGGTCTCCCTAAAAAATCAGTCAGACAGCTGCAGCTGATTCAGAACGCTGCTGCTCGAGTCCTCACTAAGACCAAGAGAGTGGATCACATCACTCCAGTTATCAAGTCTTTACACTAGAGATGATACTGCCTAAAACGCTGGTATCGGTATCGGGAAGTACTGGAGTTTATGCACAGATCCGATACCATGTAATAAAGAATATCTACGTTAAAGTAGATTATTTATGTTCTTTTTCCGTTATAACTGACTGTCAAACTGGATAATACAAGAAAGTTCAGGGGCGTTCATTGTTTGTGTTTGTTCATGTTTCACAAAGAGTTTAACCTGAGCCAGACTGACAACAAAGATAGAAATAATATCACATCCATACAGAGATAGTAGTATACAGCTGTTATACATCATATCATCTATACAGAGATAGTAGTATACAGCTGTTATACATCATATCATCCATACAGGGATAGTAGTATACAGCTGTTATACATCATATCATCCATACAGGGATAGTAGTATACAGCTGTTATACATCATATCATCCATACAGGGATAGTAGTATACAGCTGTTATACATCATATCATCCATACAGAGATAGTAGTATACAGCTGTTATACATCATATCATCCATACAGGGATAGTAGTATACAGCTGTTATACATCATATCATCCATACAGAGATAGTAGTATACAGCTGTTATACATCATATCATCCATACAGGGATAGTAGTATACAGCTGTTATACATCATATCATCCATACAGGGATAGTAGTATACAGCTGTTATACATCATATCATCTATACAGAGATAGTAGTATACAGCTGTTATACATCATATCATCCATACAGGGATAGTAGTATACAGCTGTTATACATCATATCATCCATACAGGGATAGTAGTATACAGCTGTTATACATCATATCATCCATACAGGGATAGTAGTATACAGCTGTTAAAACATAATAAAATGGTAAATGGTATCGGACCATCTCTAGTTTACACTGGCTTCCTGTGCCTCAAAGAATAGATTTCAAAATACTTCTGCTGGTTTATACATTTTTATTTTTTATTTATTTATTTATTTATTATTTCAGGACAATGCACATTTGATGAACATGTACAGCAGTACACGTAAAAGTGCCAGATTGTAGCCCAAGGGTTAATTTCCATCTGTAGTCTATTAAGCGGGTTGAATCATTAAACGGTTTAGGGCCAAAATACATTTCTGATCTGCTAGTAAACTATTAACCCTCCAGACCTCTCAGGTCGTCTGGGACAGGTCTGCTTTCTGTCCCCAGAGTCAGAACCAAAAAGGGAGAAGCAGCTTTCACTTTCTATGCTCCATATATCTGGAACAAACTCCCAGGAAACTTTTAAATCAAGGCTGAAGACCTTTTTGACGTTGCCTTTTTTTTTTATTTATTGCACTGCACTGTAAATGTTATTCCTGTTATTCTATCTGTTTTTAATTTTGTATTCATTTCTAACTGTGTTTTAATGTTTTATGTAAAGCACTTTTAATTGTACCGTTGCAGGGGACCTCCAACGGTCTGTTTTTGAGATATGTGGAGCATAAAAACTGAACGCTACTTCTCCATGTGTAGTTTTGCCTCGGGGAACAGAAAGCAGAGCTATCCCAAACGCCCTGAGAGGTCTGGATGATTTATATAATAGCTGCAGATCAGAAATAAACCACTCAAACAGTAGTGTTTTGAAATCAATCAGAAAGACAGGGAGCCAGTGGAAAGACTTCAGAACTGGAGTGATGTGAAGCTAAAAGCACGGACACGTTTTGCCAAATCCTGCTGTGACATTTCAATCAGGAGAGACTTCGTTGCAGATATGCAAAGGTTTATTATACAATGTGTATTATGAACGTACAGAGTCTTTGGATATTAGACTCCATCGTTTTTTAAAGGGGTAGGGAAACAGGATATATCCCCCTGATGGAGTCTGACAGCAGGGAGAGAACCAGATTTAAAGCAGGGACGTAATGCAGTGATTGGCTCGTGAATTTCATGGCCGATTCTGATTGGTTTAACTGAAAAGTGAACGCCTCTAAACAGCTGATTTGTGTTAGGAAGAGAGAGCGGTGATTGAAGTTATTTGAAGTCTTCCTGAAAGAATTTACGCTGAGCAACATCCCCTATTTTCCTCCGGTGGTCCATTCCATAAAAACCGAATGGTCCCTTACATAACCATACCACCAGGGGAATATGGTCGAATGCAAACACTGAGCAAATGCGTTAAACAAATGGACGATTGGATATGCCAGAACATTCTTCAGTAAAACAGAGACAAAGTCCTACCATTCTGGGGCCTCCTCTGTTAAATATTTAACATGCTTCCATAGGCTTTGATCATGGAAAACAACATAATAAGTAACCATTATTATACCAGACGACACACACAAACTTACATAACCATATCACCTGGGGAAATGGTTCGGAGTAATGTCACCCTCGGCTGCTTTGCACCTCGACCTTGAGCCAAACAACCCCCCATAAGCTTTGTTCCCTTGTTATAACGTTGGTGGCGTTAGCGATGGGTAGCTTAGTGCAGGCGCTAATGGATCCACGTTTGTATCTCGTAAATGACCCCACTAATAATGCCCGGAGTGATACCAAACCTCTACAGTAGTACAAATAGTTTCTGTACTTATAAAACGAGGCATTAGGAAGTTTATAACTACACCAGAAGTATATTTAAATAACACTTGCCTGATGGATACTCCTCTCGGCTGCTAACACGCTATCGGCGCTATCGCGCAGTACTTACATACTACTACTACATACTTCTGGTGTAGTTACAAACTTCCTAATGCCTCGTTGTATAAGTACAGAAACTATTTGTACTACTGTAGAGGTTTGGTATCATAGGGCTGTGGGACCATTGGGCTGTGGTAACATTGGGCTGTGGACATGAGGGCTGTGGGACCATTGGGCTGTGGGAACATTGGGCTGTGGACATAGGGCTGTGGGAACATCGGGCTGTGGGAACATAGAGCTGTGGGAACATTGGGCTGTGGACATAGGGCTGTGGGAACATAGGGCTGTGGGACCATAGGGCTGTGGGAACATAGGGCTGTAGGGAACATTGGGCTGTGGGAACATAGGGCTGTGGGAACATAGGGCTGTGGGACCATTGGGCTGTGGACATAGGGCTGTGGGAACATTGGGCTGTTGGAACATCGGGCTGTGGACATAGGGCTGTGGGAACATAGGGCTGTGGGACCATTGGGCTGTGGGAACATTGGGCTGTGGACATAGGGCTGTGGGACCATTGGGCTGTGGGAACATTGGGCTGTGGGAACATAGGCTGTGGGACCATAGGGCTGTGGGAACATTGGGCTGTGGGAACATAGAGCTGTGGGAACATAGGGCTGTGGGAACATAGGGCTGTGGGACCATTGGGCTGTGGGAACATAGGGCTGTGGGAACATTGGGCTGTTGGGAACATAGGGCTGTGGGAACATTGGGCTGTGGGAACATAGGGCTGTGGGAACATAGAGCTGTGGGAACATTGGGCTGTGGGAACATAGGGCTGTGGGAACATTGGGCTGTGGGAACATAGGGCTGTGGGAACATTGGGCTGTGGGAACATAGGGCTGTGGGAACATTGGGCTGTGGGAACATAGGGCTGTGGGAACATTGCGGGGGACATAGGGCTGTGGGACCATGGGCTGTGGGAACATTGGGCTGTGGGAACATAGGGCTGTGGGAACATTGGGCTGTGGGAACATAGGGCTGTGGGAACATAGGGCTGTGGGAACATAGGGCTGTGGGAACATTGGGCTGTGGGAACATAGAGCTGTGGGAACATTGGGCTGTGGGAACATAGGGCTGTGGGAACATAGGGCTGTGGGAACATTGGGCTGTGGGAACATAGAGCTGTGGGAACATTGGGCTGTGGGAACATTGGGCTGTGGGAACATAGAGCTGTGGGAACATAGGGCTGTGGGAACATTGGGCTGTGGGAACATTGAGCTGTGGGAACATAGGGCTGTGGGAACATAGGGCTGTGGGAACATTGGGCTGTGGGAACATAGAGCTGTGGGAACATAGGGTTTCCTTTTTATTTTTAAAGAACTATACAAAACAAAATAAAAAATCACAACTTTCACCGTGTCTCGCGACGTCACTGCAACAAACAGACAAAGACATCGCAACTTTTATCGCAATTTGTTACAAAAGCTGTAAAAAAACGAAATGGGTTAAGCCTCGAAACGATGAACTTCAGGCCCTCCAGGATTCCGCGGCCTTTTTTTGAGATTGTTGCGGCCCCAAAATGCCTGATTTCGAGGGAGCTTTTGTAAAACATTGCGATAAAAGTTGCGATGTCTTTGTCTGTTTGTTGCAGTGACGTCGCGAGACACGGTGAACGTTGTGATTTTTTATTTTTTTTGTATAGTTCTTTAAAAATAAAAAGGAAACATGTTTTGGGGAGAATAACACTACTCTGGGCTGAGATTTCCTAGTAACCAAAAAGGCTCAGGATGGCAGGTTTCTGATATATAGCCTAAACTTTTTGAAAATGGGTCAAATTTGACCCAAGGACAACAAATGAATAAACCAATATGTTTAAATATGGTTTCCTATTTGGAAAATAGAGATCATAGGCATATGGATTTCATTTCTTTGGCCTTTATTTGCCTATTTCATTTTTAATGGTATATCACATACCATCAAATGAAACACAGATATCATAGTTTGGCCTCCTGAATATACTGGAGACTTGAGACGCCTCCCAGGCCTTGAAGGCCCGGTAGGCCGTCCACCCATCCATATTCACATCAGGGCTATCCGGCTGGTGTTTGTGGTCACCGGTAGTCGCCATCTTCTCGTCCGATTCCCCCTGATTCTTGTATACGTCGTTGAGGGACTCGCCTTGGAGGAACCTGCGTACATCACTGAACTCATCATCCAGCCCCCACCACTTCCAGTCGATGCCGTTATCGGTGGAATCGGCTTTGCTTTCACAGTTAGCTTGTGATCCATCGGTGACGAATAAATCATTTGACTCCCACAACTCCCAGTCGAGATCAATGTTGTGGGACTCAGAGTCATTATCTGATCCATTGGAGATGACTTCACTGTTTATCTCTTCATCAGACTCCCTCTGCTTCCAGTCGTCTTCACTGTCGGATTCCCCTTCACTCTCAGAGTCATTATCTGATTCATTGGAGATGACTTCACTCTTTATCTCTTCATCAGACTCCCTCTGCTTCCAGTCCACGTCTTCACTGTCGGATTCTCCTTCACTCTCAGAGTCATTTCGTGATCCATCTGTGACGGCTTGACTGTTTGACTCTTCATTCATATCATGGCTGTTTGGTTGGGGTTCGTTGTCTCTTGTAGTGGACGACTCATCATCTGACTGTCCCTGCTTCCAGTGGATGTCTTCACTGACGGACGCAATATCGCTTTGGGAGTCATTATGTGATCCATTGGAGACAACTTCACATTTTGATTCCCCATCAAACTCCCCCTGCTTGTTCTTGAGGTCTTTTCTGACGTAATCGCCTTTGCTTTCTGTGTCATTTTCTGATTCCTGAGAGCTGAATGAATCATTTAACTCATCATTAATTTCAGAGCTGTCCGGTTGGGGTTCCTTGTCAATTGTGGTCGAAAACTCCTCATCTGACTTCCCTTTACTTGGAGACTTGCCTTTGCTTTTGGTGCTTTTGGATTTCTTTTTGAAGAAACCCTTGATTCTCTTCCAAAACGACCGTTTTTTCGGGAGGGTTTCTCCTGAGCAGACCTCGCCCTGCGTGGGAAGGTCTTTTGAGTCTACTTTATCTTCTTGGATATCCATGTTCTTTAGCTTTGTCAGTAAAATCAATACTTGTTGCAGACAGATGTCTCTGTGTGTGTATATTTGACCAACAGTTCAACGAATGTGAAATGTCAACAAGTTTCTGGACATCATGTATATGTTGACTGATCAAAGGCAGAAATGATGTCACATTGATTCTCACATCAAAGGCAAAAGTCTTTTTATCAGAAAATGATGTCACACGGAATCTTGGACCAAGGTTAAAAAAAAAAGAGTGTTCCAACAGGAAATGATGTCACGCTCTGTTGACTGTTTCCTAAGCTCTGCAACCCCATAGTTACTGTTGCTATGCCTGCCACAGGAAGAGATGGAACTTTTATATACATTTCAAATGAAAACATGAAATCAATCTCAGTCTCACACAGCATGTGAATAACTAATCCTAAAAATATTTGGGGTCAGCCCAATGGTCCCACATTTCTAAGACGTTTCTTATAATTAGGTCCTATATTAGGGTTAGGGTTACATTCCATCTGTAGTCCATTGCTACTGGATAAGAGGTTGGGTGTAATTGGCTACCAAATTGGGAGAAAGGGGGATATAATCTGATAGAAATTTATGAAAAAGGAAATGTGGAAACAGAGCTGTGGGATCATAGGGCTGTGGGACCATAGGGCTGTGGGATCATAGGACTGTGGGAACATCGGGCTGTGGGAACATTGGGCTGTGGACATAGGGCTGTGGGAACATAGGGCTGTGGACATAGGGCTGTGGACATAGGGCTGTGGGAACATAGGGCTGTGGGAACATCGGGCTGTGGGAACATTGGGCTGTGGACATAGGGCTGTGGGACCATAGAGCTGTGGGACCATAGGGCTGTGGGAACAATGGACTGTGGGAACATCGGGCTGTGGGAACATAGGGCTGTGGGACCATAGGGCTGTGGGAACATAGAGCTGTGGGAACATAGGGCTGTGGGAACATTGGGCTGTGGGAACATAGGGCTGTGGGACCATAGGGCTGTGGGAACATAGAGCTGTGGGACCATAGGGCTGTGGGAACATAGGGCTGTGGGACCATAGGGCTGTGGGAACATTGGGCTGTGGGAACATAGAGCTGTGGGAACATTGGCCTGTGGGAACATAGAGCTGTGGGAACATTGGGCTGTGGGAACATAGAGCTGTGGGAACATTGGGCTGTGGGAACATAGGGCTGTGGGACCATTGGGCTGTGGGAACATTGGGCTGTGGGAACATTGGGCTGTTGGAACATTGGGCTGTGGGAACATTGAGCTGTGGGAACATAGGGCTGTGGGAACATAGGGCTGTGGGAACATAGGGCTGTGGGAACATTGGGCTGTGGGAACATAGGGCTGTGGGAACATAGGGCTGTGGGAACATTGGGCTGTGGGAACATTGAGCTGTGGGAACATTGGGCTGTGGGAACATAGGGCTGTGGGAACATTGGGCTGTGGGAACATAGGGCTGTGGGAACATAGGGCTGTGGGAACATTGAGCTGTGGGAACATTGGGCTGTGGGAACATTGGGCTGTGGGAACATTGAGCTGTGGGAACATAGGGCTGTGGGAACATTGGGCTGTGGGAACATAGAGCTGTGGGAACATAGGGCTGTGGGAACATAGAGCTGTGGGAACATAGAGCTGTGGGAACATAGGGTTTCCTTTTTATTTTTAAAGAACTATACAAAACAAAATAAAAAATCACAACTTTCACCGTGTCTCGCGACGTCACTGCAACAAACAGACAAAGACATCGCAACTTTTATCGCAATTTTTTACAAAAGCTGTAAAAAAACGAAATGGGTTAAGCCTCGAAACGATGAACTTCAGGCCCTCCAGGATTCCGCGGCCTTTTTTTGACATTGTTGCGGCCCCAAAATGCCTGATTTCGAGGGAGCTTTTGTAAAAAATTGCGATAAAAGTTGCAATGTCTTTGTCTGTTTGTTGCAGTGACGTCGCGAGACACGGTGAACGTTGTGATTTTTTATTTTGTTTTGTATAGTTCTTTAAAAATAAAAAGGAAACATGTTTTGGGGAGAATAACACTACTCTGGGCTGAGATTTCCTAGTAACCAAAAAGGCTCAGGATGGCAGGTTAGGACATTAACTAACAGTTAAAGGTCAACAAGCCACTGACAGACATGTTCAAATGTGATTCATTCAATAAATGGCGATCCACCAGCCATCTTCATATTACACCAACATTTGCAGCATCCTGAGCCTTTTTGGTTTCCAGCTGACCAACGCGCATTGTTGCCGCGTCCAGCTTTTGGTTCAAATCAGCTGTTTGTTGCATAACCGTCGCGTTCAGTCTCTTGACGAAGATCTTTCAGTTCATCTTTCAGTTCTTTGAACTCAGACAAAGACATCGCAACATCCTGGAGGGACTGAAGTTCATCGTTTCGAGGCTTAACCCATTTCGTAGTTTTCTGGCTGACGGCCTCAGCGTCATCCAAGCCGCTCCCCCGAGTTTCCAGCTGATCAACCGCGCGTTGTTGCCGCGTCCAGCTTTTGGTTCAAATCAGCTGTTTGTTGCATAACCGTCGCGTTCAGCAATGTGTTAGCTTGCCGTTTTCTTCTTTGGCTGATACTTATTAGTCTCCTTATGCGTTCCAGAGCGAGGGTTCATAACTCAGTTTTCGCTGCCAGGCATATTTTCCTCTTTAGATGTAGGGTAAACAACGTACAACGTTACTTTTGGGGGGAGGTATAAGCGACCTCAATCAAGCTGTTGCCACGTCACCAGAACTGGAAGCACCACCTCCAAAATAATCAATTTTCCAGTTTTTCCAGTATGTACATACATTACTACAGACAAAATAATCTATCTACTGACGCAAACACATCATTTTCGCTCCTTCTTGTTTACCTAAAAACTAGAATGTTATAAAATAAAATGAATTAGGAGATTTAGGAGATGAATTGAAGATTGTTCATAGTGTTATATGATATATATGAGATAGTGTTTGGCTGCACCGGTGTTTAAATCCATTCATATATGTTCTTGTTCTTGTTTAATAAGCGGTGCTTTGCATTTGTAATTGGATATATATACCCTACAGTTTCCCTTATGAAAGTGAGAGAAGAATTGCTACATTTACAGCTTAACACGGTAAACACAGGGCTAACAAATAAAACCAAACGGTGTATATAGTGAGATGAAAGGCTACAGTGGGACATGTGGCATTTAACACTCAATGCTTTTAGCTTGAGTGGTTCTGTGTGTGTGTGTGTGTGTGTGTGTGTGTGTGTGTGTGTGTGTGTGTGTGTGTGTGTGTGTGTGTGTGTGTGTGTTCAGCAGAGCAGAGGTTGACCTTTGACCTTAGCTATGGCAACTGGTTAGAGGCCCCTTGCTAATGGGACTAGGAAACAGAAAAACAGAAAATAAAACAACTGTGTGTGTGTGTGTGTGAGTGTGTGTGTGTGTGTGTGTGTGTGTGTGTGTGTGTGTGTGTGTGTGTGTGTGTGTGTGTGTGTGTGTGTGTGTGTGTGTGTGTGTGTGTGTGTGTGTGTGTGTGTGTGTGTGTGTGTGTGTGTGTGTGTGTGTGTGTGTGTGTGTGTGTGTGTGTGTGTGTGTGTGTGTGTGTGTGTGTGTGTGTGTGTGTGTGTGTGTGTGTGTGTGTGTGTGTGTGTGTGTGTGTGTGTGTGTGTGTGTGTGTGTGAGTGTGTGTGTGTGTGTGTGTGTGTGTTCAGCAGATCAGAGGTTGAGCCCTGACCTTAGGTCCAATAGACAACAGTTGACACAGAAATGAGACGCCTTCCTCTGGCTTGCAGGAGACAGCTGCTTTTGCTGAGTACTCAGATGCAGAAACAAGTTCTGAAAATATAGGGTTTAGCATCCTTAATCATACTTTTATAGTGTAATAATTTCTCTTTTGTAATATTGTAATGTACTTGGAGCAGATGAGTACAGAGCTGAGGCTGCAGGAGGGCAGAGGACACTGGGAGCCAGACATACGGACCAGAGCGATGCATGCACAGACAGACAGACAGACAGACCATCAACATTTAAAACAATATTTAAAGCCTGATTTGAGCTAAGTTATTAGTTATTAAGTTGTTCCATTTCATATAATAATGATAACAGCTTAAATAGTTTAATAGCTTTACTATTTTTTGTTTGTGGCTCATTCCTATATTACTAAAAGACGCTGAATGCAATAACAATCCTCTCCCTTCCTTCTCTCATTGGTTAGCTGTGTCTTAAACATTCCCCATTTCTAGTTCTCTCAGTTATATGAGGCGTTTAAATGTATCAAATACTTATAAAGATATTTCATTTAACATTTAATTCATTCAAACCCTACCCATCTATTTCCTGTCGCCCTCATTTATCATTGGTTCATTTGAATTGAAAAAGGCATTTCCTGTCTCTGCCCTGTACTGTCAATAGAACGATATTGCATCAGAAACACCTGTCGACCATCAATCAACATTTTGACAGGTCGTTACCATAGAGCTGTGGGACCATAGGGCTGTGGGAACATAGGACTGTGGGAACATAGAGCTGTGGGAACATAGGGCTGTGGGAACATAGGGCTGTGGGACCATAGGGCTGTGGGAACATAGAGCTGTGGGAACATAGGGCTGTGGGAACATAGGGCTGTGGGACCATAGGGCTGTGGGAACATAGAGCTGTGGGAACATTGGGCTGTGGGAACATAGAGCTGTGGGAACATAGGGCTGTGGGAACATAGGGCTGTGGGACCATTGGGCTGTGGGAACATAGGGCTGTGGGAACATAGGACTGTGGGAACATTGGGCTGTGGGAACATAGGGCTGTGGGACCATAGAGCTGTGGGAACATAGGGCTGTGGGACCATAGGGCTGTGGGAACATAGGGCTGTGGGAACATAGGACTGTGGGAACATAGGGCTGTGGGAACATAGGGCTGTGGGACCATAGGGCTGTGGGAACATAGGACTGTGGGAACATAGAGCTGTGGGAACGCAGGGCTGTGGGAACATAGGGCTGTGGGAACATTGGGCTGTGGGAACATAGGGCCTAAATTTCAGTGAAAATTCTTAGAAATGTGGGAACATAGGAATTAGCCCACCTAAACACAAAAGAAATAGCACAGATTTCTTTTTTTCTTTTGTAGCAAAAAGCTACTTTTCACAAACACACGTCACATGTAGCAGCGATTTTAAGCATAGCGTAACATAACATTTTCAGTTTTTTGCTCACCAGCCACTGTGGCTAGTAGTTTTCCAAAGCTACTAGCCACTCAACATCTTCACTAGCCGCTATTTTGTGGAAAATTACGTTTTATATGAATTAAGTTGACTATGGTGTGCTACAATTAACTTGAAGGCCCAGATTAACAACCCTATTAAATGAGCACTGAAAACACCTAAATCAAGACTACATCAAATATAACACTGCAGTCATCAAGTATTCAGCTCTGATTATGTGTGTAAAGCTCCTTTATGTAGGAAAACAATGCAACCGAGTAAGACCCAGATATAAAAAGAGAAGCTTGTTATTGCAGAGGCTAGGTGGTGCAGGGGTGGAGAAGATTAGTCGAAAGTGATTTGCTCGCATGTCACTTAGCCGGCACGCGCTCTCGGTGACGGGAAGTGGAGCACACAGACAGAAATGTCCTGATAAATTGTCCTGCTGTGCTCTCTCTCTCTGTACTTCTTCTACAAACCAAAACCTTATAAAGTCTATGACCTGTAACGGCGCAACCGTTGCCTCGGCTTGCCATGTCGCGTGTGCACGCTGAACAGAGCTCTGGGGGATATTTTAAGGAATCACCGCGGCTTGCTGGTCTGATGTGCAGTACGGGTTACCGTACTCCGGCCATGGGCTGCCAGTGCACACTCACAGCTGTGTTCCTGTGTCAGGCGACGGCACAGTGGCACAGTACTCCAGCCACCAGTGTTACAATATAAAGGCCTAGTGAGAGTGACTGGCCCAATCCCAAAGTCCAGACTCACTGACTTTGCTGCGCGTTCTCGCGATACATTCGTAAAGGCTTAGGGTTGTCCCAATGTCGAATTACAAAGGGCGTGGTGAGGGTTTGAGTACACACTTACCGAGTCCTTTCCGTGAGTCTGCATCAATGCAGACTTCACCAAAGGGAATTACCCACAGTTCAAAGTGTTTACTGCGGAGACCATAGGGAAATGCGGAAATTACAAAGGTAAACAACAGCACGACACACGACCACGGAACACAGACCAGCATGTCGTCCAGCTTGTAAAACGAGAGTTTGAAAAAATGTGGAATCAGGCATCCGTCTCCTGGGCCTCGGCCGTGTGGAAAGCACCAAACTTAAAATGTTCCCAAACCGGCAAGTGTCAGCAACATCGTTGTTATTAAACGTCGACAAGGTAACACGTGATCTCGTGAAGCTCTGTCCCAATCCCATTTCTACCTATCTGAGCCCATGTGGCCTCACACAGTCACTCACTCAGCACCTGACATCAATTAAGTCCGTGAGTCTTAGTCTTTAGTCCTCATGGCTCACTTTGGGATTGGGCCACTGTGTTACCCCACCACTGCCGAAATCTACCCGCATTTGGCCGGTTTACGGGTGGTAATGTCAATGGTTGTTACGCATAAAACTGAGGTCTCTACTTTTGAGCAAAGCGTCAAACACTTCTGCTGCATTTTCTGTATTCTGGTGAATGTTTCTGCAACAATTTATGGTGCAGATGTCTTTATTAATGTTACGGAAATCATAACAGTTTCTTTTGGGGGTTGCACTGGCCAATTTTGATTATTGGGGGTGTGGGGGGGGGGGGGCACTTTTTAAAATGTTTATATAGTTTGTCTGGTCGGATCTACTTGTTGTATAATCTGCAACTATTCAGCAGCTCACTCATTTTCCAGAAATGGCGTTGCATACTACCTTCCAAACCGTGGAACCAATGTCTTCAAAAACCTGTAGTCGTTCACATTAAAGTGATCCTGAATGAGTCTGAAACACTTCCAGATGTTCTGTGTGTGTTCCCAAATGTGCTGTGGGGAAAGGTCTGGCAAAGCGAGACTAGTGTCAGCCTGATCTCACAGAAATACTTGTACGAAATTAGGGCACGTGAAAGTTAAGTTTAGTACACAAAAGGTGACTCAGAGCCGGGTACATGTACGAAACACGAGCTAAACTGAAGTGTCTGCACACACACTGTTGTACAGTTGTGATTTTTAAGTACATTATCCCCCGTTTTCTTTTTTTCTAACCTGTCCTGCCTCCCAGCCTGGTATACAGTATGAGGAGTTGAATACCTCGTTGTGCCAAACAGATTTTACTTCAACAAGAGAGTTTTAGTTTATTCCTTTGTCTGTTTTATCATTTATTTAGTTATGTTATGATTTGTCACCGGGCGGGACAGGGGGACAGAAATGGGGATGGGGAGCACAAACACCACACAAACAGACACCATAGAGAAGGGACCACACTCTTGCAAGCATCGCCTCCAAAATGATCAGCTCCCCTACACCCAACATCTCAAACCTGAGCGATAGCGCCATCATACGACGTGCCCTCGCCATTGTCAGTAGTCATGTTTCCATCTTATTGTCAAGCTCACTTTTCAAATGTCGCAGAAAAGAACATCAACCATCAACTGGTTTAGAGAGAATAAACTAGACCCCGCAAAGTGTAGTTTGGTCACAAGTTGACGTTACGGTATGGCTGTAGATTGCAAACCGGCGTGCTAAATCAAAGAGTTTAGAAGCTACGTTCTTTGGCTAAAAGGAGAGCGGTAGCTTTGGACAAGTCGGCCGCCTGTGCAGAATCCAGAATCCAAGGTTAGAGGAGACATTTGGTGTCAGCGAGACAACCGTTCACCGCTGTGTATTAGAGGGTGAGACATGGGAATCTATTGTCGCTCCCATCCCATCCCGAGCCCACGGAAATACTCCCGTCACATCCCGTTGACGTGACTGCCCCCCAAAATAATCCTGTCCTGCAAAATCCCTAGAGAAAGACTCCCGAATCCCGTCCCGCTCCCATTTCGTGTGTGTGTGTGTGTGTGTGTGTGTGTGTGTGTGTGTGTGTGTGTGTGTGTGTGTGTGTGTGTGTGTGTGTGTGTGTGTGTGATGTTGTTGTGTGAATGCAGCGCTGCAGAGCCGTTTGTCTCTCACTGCTGGGGGGTGGGGGGGGGGGTAGTAGTGTCACAGTATTCCCAATCAACAAACGCATTGGGAGTTGTAAGTGGTTCTCTTTCCTGAAACGAAATGCCTCGCAATCTGCGGGCATCACGTGACCCGCGGGAGTCCCGAAAAATGGTCACCCTCTACTGTGTGTGCAGGGCCGTACGATTCAAGCTGCTGAACCAGTTCGTCAGTTTACCCGAGATGGCGGAGGCCCAGGCTACAGCGCACTGTAAGTCCACTACGCACCTTGTGCCACAAGTGTACGGTGCACTGGAGGGGACCCGTATGCCGATCCTTCCCCCATCCGGTGGATACCGGGACTACAGTCATGTGAGTTACATGTTCGCTACGTCACAAACTTATTCGGCGAAGCTGTTTCCATCTCCCATTTGGCGCATTAACTCTGGGTTTAGAGCGTAAAAACGTTTAGCTATAGAGGAGGTGAAAAGAGGAGCTGCAGCAATGTGCAGTCAGTCCTTCCAGAGGAGTTTTTTTGTGATTGTTTAGGGCAGAAATCCTTGATTATGCGTCACGTTTTCTTAAAAAAATGTGATGGAATATGCTGGATATATATGCAATGTTATGCGATGAAATTGCGGGAACTTGTAAAAGCTGTGGTGTCATCGTGTCTTCGTCGCGGGGTTTGCAGCTTTTCGATGACGCTCACGTCGCGTAATTACGTCGCTTCATGACGTCGCTTCGTCACGTCGCCTTGTCACGTCGCTTCATATCACTTCATAACGTCACTTCATAATGTCACTTCATAACGTCACTTCATAACGTCACTTCATAACGCCGCTTCGCATCACGCCGCTTCATAACGCCGCTTCATAACGCCACTTCATAACGCCACTTCATACGTCACTTCATAACGCCACTTCATAACGTCACTTCGTCACGCCGCTTCATAACGCCACTTCATAATGTCACTTCATAACGCCACTTCGCGCCACTTCACGCCACTTCGTAACGCCACTTCATGACGCCGCTTCATGACGCCGCTTCGCCACGTCGCTTCACGTCACTTCACGCGTCACTTCATAACGTCACTTCATAACGCCACTTCATAACGCCACTTCATAACGCCACTTCATAACGCCACTTCATGACGCCGCTTCATGACGTCACTTCGTCACGTCACTTCATGACGCCACTTCATAACGTCACTTCATAACGCTCACTTCATAACGCTACTTCATAACGCTACTTCATAACGCCACTTCATATCACTTCATAACGCCACTTCATAACGTCACTTCATAACGCCACTTCATAACGCCACTTCATAACGTCACTTCATACGTCACTTCATAACGTCACTTCATAACGCCACTTCATAACGTCACTTCATAACGCCACTTCATATCACTTCATAACGCCGCTTCATGACGCCACTTCATGACGCCACTTCATAACGCCACTTCATAACGCCACTTCATAACGCCGCTTCATAACGCCACTTCATCACGCCGCTTCATAACGCCACTTCATAACGCCACTTCATAAACGTCACTTCATATCACTTCATAACGCCACTTCATACGTCACTTCATAACGCTACTTCATAACGTCACTTCACATCACTTCATAACGCCACTTCATAACGTCACTTCATAACGCCACTTCATAACGCCACTTCATATCACTTCATAACGCTACTTCATAACGTCACTTCATAACGCCACTTCATAACGCTACTTCATAACGCCACTTCATATCACTTCATAACGCCACTTCATAACGTCACTTCATAACGCCACTTCATAACGCCACTTCATAACGTCACTTCATAACGCTACTTCATATCACTTCATAACGTCACTTCATAACGCCACTTCATAACGCCACTTCATATCACTTCATACGTCACTTCATAACGCCACTTCACATCACTTTCATAACGCTACTTCATAACGTCACTTCATAACGCCACTTCATATCGCTTCATAACGCCACTTCATAACGCCACTTCATAACGCCACTTCATAACGCTACTTCATATCACTTCATAACGCCACTTCATAACGCCACTTCATAACGCTCACTTCATAACGCCACTTCATACGCTACTTCATAACGCCACTTCATATCACTTCATAACGCCACTTCATAATGTCACTTCATAACGCCACTTCATATGCTACTTCATAACGTCACTTCATAACGTCACTTCATAACGTCACTTCATCACGTCACTTCATATCACTTCATAACGTCACTTCATATCACTTCATAACGTCACTTCATAACGTCACTTCATAACGCCACTTCATATCACTTCATATCACTTCATAACGTCACTTCACATCACTTTCATAACGCCACTTCATAACGCCACTTCATAACGTCACTTCATAACGTCACTTCATAACGCTCACTTCATATCACTTCATAACGCCACTTCATAACATCACTTCATAACATCACTTCATAACGTCACTTCATATCACTTCATAACGTCACTTCATGACGTCACTTCATAACGTCACTTCATAACGTCACTTCATATCACTTCATAACGTCACTTCATATCACTTCATAACGTCACTTCATAACGTCACTTCATAACGTCACTTCATATCACTTCATAATGTCACTTCATAACGTCACTTCATATCACTTCATAACGTCACTTCATAACGTCACTTCATATCACTTCATAACGTCACTTCATATCACTTCATAACGTCACTTCATAACGTCACTTCATAACGTCACTTCATAACGTCACTTCATATCACTTCATAACGTCACTACATAACGTCACTTCATATCACTTCATAACGTCACTTCATATCACTTCATAACGTCACTACATAACGTCACTTCATATCACTTCATATCACTTCATAACGCCACTTCATCACGTCACTTCATATCACTTCATAACATCACTTCATATCACTTCATAACGTCACTTCATATCACTTCATAACGTCACTTCATGACGCTCACTTCATAACGCCACTTCATATCACTTCATAACGCCACTTCATATCACTTCATAACGTCACTTCATATCACTTCATAACGTCACTTCATATCACTTCATAACGTCACTACATAACGTCACTTCATATCACTTCATAACGTCACTTCATATCACTTCATAACTTCACTTCATAACGTCACTTCATAACGTCACTTCATAACATCACTTCATAACGTCACTTCATATCACTTCATAACGTCACTACATAACTTCACTTCATAACGTCACTTCATAACGTCACTTCATATCACTTCATAACATCACTTCATAACGTCACTTCATAACCTTCCCAATGCAACAGGGGGAAACGGCTGCTCTCGTGTGAAGTAAACGCAACATTTATCATCTTTCTGCTAAGATATATTTAGATAGATTTAGATATCTAAGATATATTTATTTTTTACAACGAAAATGCGAGGATTATGACATCATGCAAGCCCTGCATATTTTGCACAGAAATCAGCAATTCATGCAGCGAAAGTGCCCCCCACATAAATATGAGGACTTTGATTATGCATTGAAATATGGGATTGCGTAATCACGTTTTTCTGGAGGGACTGGGCAGTACAACAAAATGATGGTGGTTTTTGCAAATGAAACCATGTAAATGTATCCTGGTACAACCTCTAAATACATTCATGAACCTGAAAATGAGCAGAATATGAGGTCTTTAAGACCCCAGAGGTGCTCCGTGAGCGTTTGTATACATTACATTTACACATGAACAATATACAGAAACATCTGGAAAGGAAAGGAGGGAGGAGGCAAAATGAAAGAGGTGGAGCATACAGAGTATAGCAGATCTAATTTCTGGCGCCAAATGAGGAGGAGGAATGGGAGGAGTGAGAAAGTGAAAACAGGAGGGCAAGAAAGAGGAGAGTGACAGAAGAGAGAGGCTCTCTGATGAAAGAACTGAGACCAGACTAGCTGTGCTCCAGCAGAACAGAAATCAGCTGCCAGTGGTGGGAAACTTCTATTTCTTCTCCTTCTTTTTCGCAGTTTTTTGGGGAGTTACTGCACTGATCTGCTTTCACAGTTCAACGGGTGAACTGAAGATCGCAGCGATTGTTCTTCAGGTTTTATTTTTGAATTTTTATGTAATCTGGTCTTGCTGCTGATCATCTGACTTGCTGATCTTGGAATAACCCTTCATGGAGACTTTTTAGACCCTTTTTTTTTTGGAGCCATTGCAACTCATCTGCACCAACAACAAAAGCAATGAGCATTTGATATCAAAACTGTTAATCTTTACTGACTGATCTCTCTGTTCTCAGCTGCATCTCAACACGGGCTGGAGGCTAAAGAAGTGCTCGCTGTGAGTCATTTCTCAACTGGTCCGGGATTTCAAACCTTTCATAGGATTACAGGAAGAACTTCTCATAACATGGACTTCAAATCAGAAGTGACAGATTTGGACTTTAAGGGTGAATCCTAGAAAAAACAGCAAAGGTCCATGACGAATAACCAAGGTTGTTCATCTCCGGTGAGGCTGCCGTAGTGTGAGACAGCAGTGGATGATGTGATGATGGTTTTGCTGCCCGTGCCATGCTGAGAGGGTGGTTAGCTCTCGCGAGTGTGTATCTGTTTTTTGTCTGTCTGCCCGGCCTGATGCCCCAACCAGCCGCAAAACCCTGCTCTCTAGACACCCGAAAAAGGGTCGAGAATCTCATCAAAATAGCTCCAGGCATGGTATGAGTTTTTTATATTCTGTCCTTTATAGGGTTGACTTTGGTTATTTTCAACCTGGAAGCTATTTTCCAATGTTTTTGTCCTCAACCAGTCCTCAAAACGGGAGCGTGGCTATGTTCCCACAGCCCTATGTTACCACATTTCTAAGATTTTTTTCCAAAATTAGACCCTATGTTCCCACATTTCCTTATTCATGAATGTGTATCAGATTGTATCCCCCTTTCTCCCAATTTGGTAACCAATTACACCCAACCTCTTATCCAGTAGCAATGGACTACAGATGGACTGACTACATACAGATGGAATAGCTTTTAGCTAAATCTGGTAACTAACCCTACGAGACGGTGACGGTCACGGTTTTAAACATGTCGTCAACGTTGTGAAACAGTCCCAGTTTGGTTAGGTTCAGACACAAAGGGCCCTATTTTAATGATCTATAAGCCCACGGCGTGAAGCGTCTGGCTCAGGTGCGTTCAGGGCGTGTCCAAATCCACTTTTGCTAGTTTGACGGCGGTAAAAAGGGTCCGTGCCCCGGGCGCATGGTTCTAAAGGGTTGACCTTAGTGTCTTCATTAATCAGAGGTGTGTTTTGGTTGTAACATGCAATCAACCAATCAGAGATCATCTCCCGTTCCCTTTAAAAGCCAGGCGCGTTTGGACCTTGGAGCATTGCTGTTATGATGGAGGATTTGCACCGTAATATTTGTATTTGTAATCTTCTGTATGTGTGTGTGCTGCTGTGTGTCCCTGTGTGTGTAACAAGCATAGTGTGCGCGCGCTGTGCACGAGCCTAGGAGCATTTTACTAATGCTCTGTTACAATAACAATGAAATGCTGCCTTATTGACTTTAGACCAGGTTTTTGTTGGTCAATGGTGCCATCACTTTCCGCTGCCTCAAGATAGCAATACTCCCAGAATGCACCTGAACACATCTCCCTGTAAGACCAGCACGCCCAGAATGCACCTGAACACACCTCCCTGTAAGACCAGCACGCCCAGAATGCACCTGAACACACCTCCCTGTAAGACCAGCACGCCCAGAATGCACCTGAACACACCTCCCTGTAAGACCAGCACGCCCAGAATGCACCTGAACACACCTCCCTGTAAGACCAGCACGCCCAGAATGCACCTGAACACACCTCCCTGTAAGACCAGCACGCCCATGGGGCCACAGATGGGCGCAGGTGCATTTGCTATTTAAATGACGTGGCCGCTGGACGGGAAATTGACAAATGCGTCGGTCTTAAACTAGCAAAGACTCTTGCGTCGGCTTTGCGCTGCAACGGGTGCTAGAGACGACCCTAAAACTAAGTCACGCACAGAGAGAAAAATAAGGTTAAAAAAAGAAAAAATTTTACTGGACACAAACCCCGGCCTCCTAGTCGAAGGTCCTGTGTTTGTTAGACCCGTCCACCCCTCTGACCTTCCTCCCTACATGAAAATGTGGCACTCTTATACTTTGTCACACACTTTCTTACCACGGTGGGAAATCTGTAGCAGGAAAAGTTAACCCTCTCCTTGATTTCATGTTGTTTATGGAGGAGGAGAACCAGGAAATGAGTCGGGGGGGAAATACAACGCCACCGAGCCACGGCCGAACGACGTGCGTCGCTGCAATGTGTCGTTGCATTCCATGAGAGGTGCACGTCAGGCTACGGCGTAGAGTCGGTATTTCCACGTTAGGGTGACCAGACGTCCCCGGTTTCGGTGACCTGTCCCCGGCTGAGACTGTCCCCGGAAATGTCCTCGGTTTTCACTGTGACTGACAGACCCGAAATTGGGATTAAAGAGTCACGCACTCTACGACAGGCTCAAGACAGCCAGAGCCTCAGAGCTCAGAGATGTTCTACAGTGTCCATATTTTATGATGCTAAAATTACTGTTTATTTACATGGAGTCTGGTGGGTTTAGCAAACGCAATTTGGAGGGCTTTTCTATGTTTAAAAAAAGGATCTCACTCTTTAACAGAAAGGTCGACCTCCTTAGAAATCCTTTCCATAATGTTGTCAGACACTTAGAATATTAATCTGAGCCTGTCAGCGGCAAAACGAGCTGGACAATTGCCCTATTAACTAACATTGTAGCTTGTTTCTCTGCTGCTGACTGCTGAATACTGGACCAATGTCAAAGATTGTTGTTCACATCAGTCACTTAGACACACAAACACACAGGAAACATAGGCTCCAGGTTGAAAGAAAACGGAAGTTACCCTTTAAAGCAGAAGCATAAATCCCGCTCGAGGGAGGATTTTCTGAATATAATCATCCCTACTACATTTATACACAACAGTCTTTGGAATTGATCTAGTATTAAGCAATACTGGCCTCTGTCCTAGGTGACAA
Source organism: Sander vitreus (assembly GCF_031162955.1). Taxonomy (NCBI): domain Eukaryota; kingdom Metazoa; phylum Chordata; class Actinopteri; order Perciformes; family Percidae; genus Sander; species Sander vitreus. Next base: position 34,906,629 of record NC_135857.1, on the reverse strand, counting down.
GCCAATCCAAATCCTTGTTTCCTCTTGCCAACCAGTAAAAGCAGCTCCTACCGTGTCACTGACAGGTTAGTTATGACTCAAACTTACTTGATTTCATTCATGAGGCTTATATCTGACAGATTATATCCCACCTAGATTGTTTTGAAATGCCTTTTTAAAGGAGCAATACAACCAGTTACACACAATTTTCCAAGTGACCTGCGTACGAATATAATCTGAGCGATACAGCTTCAACAGGCTGCGTTATATTTCACCTAACACGTGCGAAATATAGTAGAGCACTGTGTTGTTTTTCCGACAACGGCAGCTGCAGACTGTTACGTCCCGGTGTTGGAATCCTCTACAGTGAAATACAGTCACACTTTACACCGTATAACTGTCAGCATTTTAACCGTGTTTGATCTAGCGACTGGCTAACGGTAGGCTAACGTTACCTGCTGCCAAGTGTAGTGTTAACTAGTGCCAGGTGTAGCGATGCTTCTGTTGCCTTTAATGTCTGTTTTCGGAGCATCAGAGAGAAGCGCAGACATTTAAGTGGCACCGAAATCTGCGTTGCTATTCACTCCAGTAGATATTGGTCGTTTAGGCACTAGTAGTCTCGCTTTGCCAGACCTTCCTTCACAGCGCTGTGGAGGAGGGTCTGGTTAGTCCACACAGCATTCCTGGATTGGAGAAAAACGTGCTCTGGTTTATTGGCATTTCTTTAAACCAATCACAATCGCCGTGGGCGGGGCTAAGCTCCGCACGGAGCCACGGTGCCTCTGCTAAATAGTCTCAGGAAGGAACTGGTTTTGGTGGAACGTGTGGACGTTCAAAAGTAGTTTTAGTCGTGCAACAGAAACCTCAGATTGGACAGATAGTCTAGCTAGCTGTCTGGATTTACCCTGCAGAGATCTGAGGAGTTAACCACAGTCCTCAGAAATCAGCCGGAGGTTAGAACGCCAACACAGAGACAGAGGAAGGGGACGGACATCCGGTGGAATTTCCTGCAGCACGGGAGCAATCCCGGAGTAACGTCGAGGATATAGACTTAAGGCACCAGTGCCACATTAGCACCGGGTTCCAGTACCTAACCCCGAGCTTCTGAGTTGGGGAAAATAATAAATAAATGATAATAATGATCTACAAAAGATGCAGGGATTATCACACGATAATTATTTCATTGCTATTATCACGTCTATTTGCACTTTTGGCCCACATAGCAAGGCAAGGCAGCTTTATTTGTATAGCACATTGTATAGTACGTACATACATACAAAACCACCGCCAAAGCCGAAGTCCTTCTACACCTCAGAGTCCTGTCAAAACAGAGAAAATATGATATTTTATGACGCTAGTATGGGACAATGTACAAGCCGTCACTCTACGCACGTAATCATTGCTGTTTAACACTGGGAACTGACTTTTTATTTTCATTTATAACATTCATCATATAATCTTATCTTTTAATACATGATTATGAGTGAAGCAATCTTTGTTATTAGATGCTCGATACCATATAATATAATTAGCTGCAACACACAGATGTCAGGCTGTGGAATATGTGAAAGGAACGAGATTCTCTTTAAGACAACAAGCATGTTGGTATGAATTATAGTCTGCCTAGAATGTATGCCAACACCGACACACCCCAACTGACAGAGAGCGCTCAGCTCACAACTAATGCCTACCATACACTAGTACGGACGTTTGGGCAGTGGCTGTCAGCGTCAGATACGACGCAAAAAGCGCCCTTCAGCGTGTGTGTCGAACGGACCGGGCAGAGCAGCAGCTACGCGGGG